>NC_045159.1:12802739-12882739 GCF_900700415.2 Clupea harengus | reverse complement strand
GATCTATATGGACAAATCTGGTAAGATGTGAGTCATTCTGAGGCACAGTAAAAATCGGAAGCTGAGCATTAGGACCCTGCGGGGCAGCTGCCTTCCTGTGTGTGTGTGTGCGTGTGTGTGTGTGTGTATGACTCAGCCATGAGTCAGTCTCGTTCTCAGCAGCAGCTGCTACCGTCTTAGCCTCCGCCGCTACTGCGACTTCTAGCGCCACTAGCACAGGAGCGTCGCTCAGCGGAGGCCCTCTGAATAATACATGGCTCCATGATACTCCCTCTGTTTGGCCACGCTGCTACTGACAGCGGCCATTAGTTCAGTTCACTGAGATGGGCTCACTTCACCTCAGCTCAAGACCATGCTGTGCCAGGAAGGGCTGATTACGCATCCAGAGTGTGTGAGCGTGTGAGTACATGTGATACAAATACAGACATACACAGAGATGAACTGTTTCTCTCTCTCTCTCTTTCTCTCTCTCTCTCTCACACACACACACACACACACACACACATACAAATATATAATACAAACACATTACTGTATAGCTAAGGGATACACTTTCCATACAAGGATCTGTAAACTAAATACTCGCAGACAGACACAGACACAGTTACACACACACACAGTCACACACACATACACACACACACACACACGCACACACACACACACACACACAAACGCACGGACACACACACACACACACACACATTCACGCACACGGACACACACACACACACAAACACACGCACGCACGCACGCACGCACACACAAACACACACACACACACACACACACACACATACACACACACAGACACGCACACAGACACACATACACACATACACACACACACAAACACACACACTCACCCTCCTCCACTGTGGAGTCAAGTTGTGTCACTTTGACAGCCAACTGATCAACTCTGTCTTGCAAGTGGTTCATTCGAATGTAGAAGCTGTTGGCCTCATTGAACAACTCCCCAAATATGTCTTCAGCATGTCTGCCTGCAGTGACAAACATTCATAAATGTAGTTTATATGCATGTATGCTTTATAGATATTCATACACACACACAAAAATAATTACTAGTTTCAAAACTTGGGATACTAGTATGCAGTACAGTAATATGCCTGCAAGTCTATATCATGAAAGCCCCCTAACACAGGAGTAACACTGATGGGAGATTTCAGAGCATTTGGTTTCTATGGGGCTGACTGTTGACGTAATACCAGGAAATGAGCCCTGGGACTTTGTCTGTTTAAGTTACGCTTGACGACCTCCAAGTTGCCTTAAGGCACTAAATTACTCCAAAAAAGGAAAATGAAGTATGAATTATTTTGACGTTTTAAGTTCGTTTCCAGTATCTGGTAATGCAAATATTGAATATTTATGAAGCATTAAAAGCAAAGGCCTACGTAACAAAAATACTGCATGTGCTTTTACTGTATACTGAACATGCTAGTGTGTATCTGTCACATACTTTCATCTCGCCTGTGTGGCTAGAGCATACAAATGATTGTAACAGCGAAGTCAAATATTGAATCTATTGCAGAGAAAAGCAAGTATAGAACTATATGCGTCTAACCTATTACAACCTTTTGGTGAAAGCTACAAGTGAGTGAGTATTTAGATCAGATGGAGTGTGCTGGACAGCAGTTTATATAAACCCTCTGACATACACACATCATATCCTGTAATTGAGGTCGTGCTCAACAAGGAAAATGCAAGGGCAAAAAGAACAATACTGGAGGCTTACAGAATGTAAAAGGCTGTAAAGATTAAAAGCACTCTGCCATGAAGCTACAAAAATATTTGAGGATAGAGTCCTGCTTACTCAAACCACCCAGCTGTTTGATGATGGCCGCCAGGGTGCTGTTGGTGACGCACTCCAGCTCACTGGTCACCCCGTCAGGAAGGGCCCGTCGGCACAGGTGCCTTGGCTCGATGCTCCTCTTCACCAGAGGCATGGCTGCCCCCTATACACACACACTTACAGTGGCCAGGAGGTGTGACAAACACCTGAGGAGAGACGAGAACAGGGTCAGGGTTCAGGGGTCAAGGGTCAAGGGTCAAGGGTCAGGGTCACTGTGCCACTCTGTGCCAGGAAGAGACGAATAGCAGAGAATACATATAGACAGACTATGACAGGCTGGAAAAGAGCTGAATACATATAGACAGACTATGACAGGCTGGAAAAGAGCGAGGAGATCTTTATGCCTAAAAATGTGCGCCATATTTGAGCATGTCGAAAAACTGTCAAACTGTCAAAGTCCCTTGTTATCCACTGGTAAAGTGATCATTCATTCAAAATGGTTTACAAAAGAAAACATTTATGCATCAGGAAAATGTAGGCCATGACAACAAGAGAGAAAGAGAGAGAGAGAGAGTGCGAAAGAGGGGAGAGCCAACGCAAATAAGAGACAGATGATGACATCATTAGGTTGGGGGTTGGTTGATGCCAAATGTAAGACAACCCAGCGATAGATTAGGTCAAGCATCACACCCTGCTGAACTTCATGATGAGTGTGTGTGTGCATGTATGCATAAGTGTGTGTGTGTCTGTGTGTGTGTCCGGGTGTGCGTCCATGTGAGGCAGTAAATTCAAGTGCGCGTCCTTCTCCCTACGCTTCTATGGCTCTGTATATGTGCTTGTGTGTATGATGCACATGCATACCTGCATGTATGTGGGAGTGTAAGCATCTGAATGTACATACACATGTACGCATCCAAATGTGCATACACACCTATGTATCTGAATCTACGCACATGCGTATGCCTGTCTGTGCATTGCTCTCGACACTGTACTGTGTACATCAGCCTAATAAGCTGTGACTATCTTGCTTTCCCTATACAAACCTAATGCAGCCTGGCATCCTGGCCCCACACAATGCTGTGCACACTGCCCACCAGTGAGCTCGGACACTCAGACTAATCCCTCTTTCCTAACCTTCTCAGCTGCAGTGCATGTGTGATGCTGGGTTGGTTCTTCTTTTTAGGCCAGCTTTGAAACAAAATTACAAAAAAAATTTACTAAAGCAAAATTATGTAAGCATAAAAGCATACGTTTTAATTAAATGTGAGTGCACTTACATAACTCAAAAACAGCAGGTGTTTAGAGTGATGTTTAGAGAATCAGGGCTTTCAAAAAGTACGACAATAGAGTCAATATCCTCCAACAGAGAGACAACTTCACTGCGTTACCACTGCTAGTACTAAACTATAGATTATTCCTCGATTATTGAAATAAAAATCTTCATTTTTATATAGGCATACAACATAACAAATACAAAATCTGTATTGGCAGTATGTTGGTGTAAACATTATGTTTAAAAACTGCTGTAGCTCCCTATGTATTTGTATGTGTTGTGTGCCTATGAGTATATGTGTGTACGTGTGTGTGTGTGTCTCTGTGTGTTGTTTGCTAATGAGTGAATGTATGTGTATGTCCCTCTCTCTCTCTGTGTGTGTGTGGTTGTGGGTGTGTAAGCACTCTCTTTGTGTGTGTGTGTGTGTGTGTGTGTGTGTGTGTGTGTGTGTGTGTGTGTGTGTTTGTGTGTGTGTGTGTGTGTGTGTGTGTGTGTGTGTGTGTGTGTGTATGTGTGTGAAAGAGAGCGGGAAGCACTGCACTGTCAGCCCCAGTCTAGAGGCCATCACCATGGCAACTTCCAAGGCCCTTTTCCTCATGCCTCCGTGCCCATCGCCATAGAGAAGAGAGACGAGGAGCTCCAGCAAAGTAGCTCTGTCCACAGGCATCAGATCACCACACACACAAATGCAACACATACACAAGCTAGTAGACCCATATACTGTTATCAACAACAACAACAAAAAAAGATATAAAGAAACACTGTAAAACATCTTTACTCTGCATGTGTCAAGGGACGTTCAAATACCTCACTTACATATTTGCTCCTCTCTAAATAAAAAGACAGATAGAATAAATAGGCCAAAACACTCCCTTGGGCGATAGGCTCCTTTTCTGCAGCTGTTGGACTGGCGCTAAATTGGCATCACTCTGCATCTGAATGTGCATAAACAGCCTCGGGGGGGGGGGGGGGGGGGGGGGTCACCCAAGGCAAGGGAGGAGAGAGGAGGCGCATGTGACCGGGCGACCTCATGCTTCGCATCCAAGACCACAGAGATGCACCCTGAGATGTAACTTAGCATGTTACCTAGCAACCAGAAGTCTTAGTGCAGATACCAGCAGGTACTGACGACATCAGGAGTTGTTACCTGCCCTGGATCTGAAAAGGTAACAGTCAGAAGCTGACAGGAATCAGAAATTGAAGCTAGAAATGACCAATGGCACTGGAGGTGGCTAGTGTAGCTATTCTACATGTATTATATCCATGGCTGTTCAGAACCTGAGTATTTTTTTTATTAAACTGGAGTCTATTACTTTACAGTTAATACACAGTTTTTGTCGGATGGAACTGTGATTTGCCCAAAATACATAATTTTAATGAGATCTCCAAATAACAACTTGTGACAGTGTGTACAGACACCAAATGCTGCTGTTACGCCTGACAAAAAATGGATTATTAAGATGTTTTGGACATTTCTGGGACTGCATGTTTTCAAATCCTGCCTCTGAATCTGAAGGGCACTGCTTTATTTAGTTCAGTTATTGTAGTTCAAAGTTTTGAGTTCCATATCTACTCCTTCCATTTATAATGAGCTAATTAAACTAATCCAGCCTCTGAAGCCTCTTTCTCTCAATTTTATTGAAATATGAAAGGTATGTTGTCAAATGTAGGCAAGACAGAAGTGAGCGATACTTTTGGAAGGAGGAGAGATTAAAAAAAAACATCATGTCTGCCAGCCTCCATAGTCAAGAGGACTCAACTGACTAATGAGAGGAAACCATGGCAACACTTCTGCTGTGTTGGTGGCACGACGAGCTTGGCTCATTTACAAAATAGTTTTACATAATCTCTACACAGGACGAGTTGCTGGAATGCGAATTAGGGATGGCATTCCACCAAGTGGCATTGTACTGCTTAAAACCTTTTAGTTCTGCCATTAGAAAAGCTATTTGCAGTGCTTCATTGGCAGTGCTTCATTTCTGGGAGTGTGGGAGCGTACGCAGTAGCTCGGGATTAGGCCAAACATGACAAGGGAAATTAGAAATGAACAAGCAATGTGGACAAATAAAAATAACCCAGATTTGGGCAAAAATACTCTCTTAACACCTTCTTGCAATGCCATTCATTTGATGTTGAGGGACTGGGTCGTTTACAATCAAACTATTTAAATGTTACAGATCATACAGCACTGCCCACTCTACTCACTGTGAACAATTATTTTAAAGTGTGATCACCAGACCACTGAGTTTAAGCCCTTCATATCAGCCCTACTGTATAAGGGAGTTCATGATGTTCTCTGTGATATCTGAGTTATACCAAATGAGTTATACCAAATGTTAGTGTTTGTTGGCTGGCTGTGAAACATATGAAAGAACAGCACATTTGATGTGTCCAGTGGCCTGGTACAGGCGCTGGATGAAAATTGAAAAACTGACAGGGATGATTGAATATCCACACACTCTTCAGTACCAGAATGGTTGAAACCAGGTGACTTGAGAAATACATAATATCACAGCAGAGGACAGTTCAGGAATATTGAATTGCCACTGCCATTTAGGGCTGGCTGATAAAAATCAGGATTGTTTACCTCTATTTCACCTAATTAACCTCAATTTCTCTTGTGGCAAATTTCTAAATATCACTTTAATAAATGCCTTTGGGACAATGAACATCTGTAGGAAATATCTGTTCAAACCACAACTCAATACTCAACATGCAATACTCAAAATGTGGGTCTTGTTTTTCTATCTGTTTTTCTTTTCTTTGACAGGGGGTTGAGGGAATATAGAAAACACTTGTAATATCAAAAGGATACTATTAGTGACTTGAGTTTGACTGGAACAACTGATATCTACAGTTAGAACTTTTCCTATGTCAACTAAAGCGAATTCTGCACAGTGACCGTGTCTATCAATACCACTGAAATTGTAACCAATTTTACTTATATACTATAGTCATGTGTATCAAAATCACACAATACTTGGAAAAAAAACCTGATCATTAAAGTTATTGATCATTAAAGTTATCATTAATGTTTTTCCAGAAAGGAAAGTACCAGTGACTGAACTCTGACCTTGACCCCTGTTCTCAGAGTTACAGTTCAGCTCCTCTTCTTGGAATCATGTCAGTGAAAGGAAGTAAACACACAGAGTCCGAGCCGTCAGGTTCCCATCAGGGCCATTTCAGTATTAGGAGCCATTGTGAGGCCTGACACTATCAGGGTGTGAGTGTTAGAGAGAGAGAGAGAGAGGAAGAGAGAGGGAGAGAGAGAGAGAGGATGATGATGATCTCCAAGGCCTCCACAGCCCCCCCCCCCCCCCCCCCCCCCCGGCACACAAATCACTGACTGGCCATAATGCACACACAACACTGGCCATAATGCACACATAACACTTGTTCAATTTGTGCACGGCAAGACAGCTCCCCTCTTCCACACACTATTACTATTACTAGTGCCGACGCTAATCCACCCTCTCTTTGATTCTTGTTTCCATGTTTGTGAGATTGAGTGACACTGTGTGTTCGCACGCGTCTGTGTTGTTTCTGTCTTGGAGTATGTCAATCAGTTACAATTTTGTATAAAGTCTTGTAACTACTACAACATGCGCTGACTCACGTTTCAGAGCAGATTCTTCTGAGTATAAGAGTCCACTATATCCCTGTATTTTTTTTGTTAGAAGAGTTGTAGTGATGTAGGTTAGACTGACAAGACTAGTAGTGTTGGCGCGTTAGACTGACAAGAATCAGTGCATTTAGTAGGGTTGATTACCATTACGTCACTCGCTATTACTGTACAGGCATCCATGTGATAAAGATCTGCGTTGAGAACAGGTGTAAGCGCACACCACAAGTGCATTTGAAACTGATGTATATTGCACAGGATAAACTGTGCAAAAATTATAAAAAGGAAAATCCGTAAAACTGCTGTTCTCATAATAATCTAAATCCAATTAAAAAAAAAAGAGGTTTCGCCGGCAATAAATCCGCTTCACGCACTTAACAATGATCTGGCGTTACGGAGTCGCCCCCGCTATCTCTCTAAACTCTATTTTCTCCTCGATGCAAATGTTTCATCGCTCTGCAGAAGTTAAACACCTTAACATCCAACTATTGCATTGTAATGTTCTGACCCACCAGCGTAGACATGGTTGACATCTGCTCATAGCGCTGACATAATGTTAAAACATAGACTTACCCGCGGTAATTATTTCTCTTGATTTGTTTTGTTGCCTATGCACGCAGCACAGCTGTTACTAGTAAGTTACGAGCCTTGACACATGTCAGAGACCAAATGCGTTAGTACACGGTGCCTCCATAATCGATGACTTATTGAACACTGACATGCAATGGTGGACGGCCGCGGTGCTGAAATAGTGGCTCTACGTCTGCATGTGTGTTGTCTTGGCAGCGTCGATTCTCCTCAGCGAACGCTCTGCAGCAGCGACTCCACGGCGCATGCGTCTGCATGATTCACGGACCACCACCCAGGGCATCTAAGATGCAACCAGGCATCACTACAAGATAGCGAGGCGAATTGTATTAGTTTTGGGGTGAAATTGACCACTCACGTCCACATGACGGATGCATCTTAACTGTTTGGTTCCCCCCACTGACTAATCCCTCTTAACAGGTTCTGTCATGCAGAGGACACTTACCAGGGAACAGACAGAAAAATACTACGCCGTTGAAAATCAAGAAAGGGGGTGTGTCTGTTGGTTGATAGTACCGTCCTGGTAGAGGGGAAAACTGCTGTTGTAGCTGGCCCAGCATCACCCTCATTGATGAGAAAAAACCCAATTTCTACCGAAATGCTATGTGCGCTTGGCTCTAATAATTCAAGAAAACGTTAGCTCCAAACCTCAAAGCTAATTTAGGATGTCATATAAGATTTACCTGATTGCCAGCTAAGGCACATTTGGTAAAAGTCACTGGGTACCACTGAGAATTAGGTAGGCAAGCAGAATTATTTTAACACAAATCTCAGTGGTGTGTTTTCTCTAAATCTGAACACATGTATCACTATATTGCAGCAATGGTAAGGTTTACTTGTAAAGTCTCTGAGTTAAAAAGGGAACATAAGTCTTAAACTGTTCAAATCTTGTTCAAAGCCCTTTAAAATCTGGACAGATACCAGTGTGTTGTTTGGTCCTCCTTCCTTTCCTTTCAGCACTAAAGCCGAATTTATGGTCGTCCGTTTTCGCAGACACAGAGACATGGAGAGCCCTCTCCGTCGTTGCAAACCCTCTCCGAGCACCTCTCCGTGGCCTGACGTGCACCTCCCAAATTTTTTAACTATCCGTCTCAGTCAATCCGACAATACATCGCTGTCTACCTTGTGGGTAGTAGTATGCCAACATTAGATAGCTGGCTCAGACACCTCGCAAATCCCCTCAGACATATTTTTCAGTTACAATAACGGGTCTATTTCTCTGTAATTTAAAAAAAATGTAAGCAAAAAAAAGTCAAACAACTTTTATGTACAAATACGACCATCTACGGAGTTTGGTCCGCTGCCATATATATATATTTTTTAATTGCTTTGCAACACCTACAACCATCGGAGAACCATAAATGAAAACGAGTCCGTCAAGGCAACTACGTGACCACGGAGTAACAGAGTAGTAGAAGTATTTTTCGCCTTAAGCCTTTTCCCCTCAGCAGCGCAGGCTTACACACCGGTCATGAATGAATGGATGGTTAGACATACATATAAGCCTTTTGAGTTTCTGTCTTTTACATGAACCTCAAAGCAGGAGTCATCCCACCACCGCCCCATGTATAGAATCCACCTGGATAAAAGCTAAGGCATTATTGTGGCAAATGCATACATTGCTGATCTGGTGAGGAAGGATTACAGGGGCTAATGGGGACAATTCAGAGGGCCTTGAAGGCAAGGGAGATGTAAAAGGAAGCTTTTAGACGATGAAGTGTCATTGTTTAGCTGAATGTTTGTATTTTTTTTTGCTATTTTAGGTGTTAACCACCTCGTATAGATCCGAGCTCCCCAGTTGTGCCGTGTCTTGATGTAGGGTATTTATAAATCGAAAACAAAGGAAGCCAACGGTTTGCAGAAGAATAGCATCCTTATATGGGGATCTAAAGAAAATAGTCTGTTGTTGTTTTGATACTTTAGACTACTACCCATGCACCTCCCTGTTTATTTTAAGACCATTTGAGAAGGGCAGGGAATGGCTACCTTTCCAGTCCTGTTCCTACATGCTTTAGTCTACAAAACGAATATTACAATCTCAATCTTCCTTTGAAAAACCAACTCATATACACAGGTTCTTACATCGTTAAACAGTTCCTATTCTTCATATGACTTGATCAATGTTACAGTATAACTTAAAAAATATAACTGAGAAGGACAGGAACCCTGAATGTGGAATTTATTTTGGTGAGTGCATTTTGTAAAAAGGGACTCCAAACTAAAAACACATCTAACAATCTAGAAAAAGACACACAGTACTGTACAACATATGAAATCGTGGTACTTGACTTCGGTCAAGCCACGCGCTTTTGACGGTCTTCTACGCCTGGGGGGTCAAGGGAAGGTCTGGTGAGGTCAACGCGAAAGCAGGGGCAGATCGCTGGAGTTCATAATCAAACTAGAGTCCAAATTCAGGCTCTCTGGGGAAAAACAGACATGACAAACATATTAGTGTGGTGCATAATGCCACTTGGCCATCCCCTAATCCAAACTGAAATATACACTGAAAATGTACACAATAAAAAAAAATTAAAAGAAACATTTTCAATCACATTAATATTTTCTTCCAAACATATATGCCATGTGTGCAGTGTTTATTTTTTTTAAATCATTTCTAGGTCTGTAAACTCTGAAGCTCCTTCAGGAGTTTGTGACACACTGTTTCTGTGGCAGTGGCGATACTTCTGCTGGTTTTATACAGCAAATACCATAGAAACACTGGGAACACCATCTGGACAAAACCTTTCATCATAACATGAAACAAACACGTCTAGTCTGTCCGTAACAAAATCCCTCATCCTGGAAGATTTTACTATTCACCAGCAGTTTCAATTTTCTGGGCCTCATTTCGCCAAAAGCCTGTTGATTGTAGACACACACACACTCAAACAGTCTGGGGACTAGTTGACCCACCTCACTCTCCATCTTTCTAAGAAACGCTTAACCCCTTTTCAAAATCACTCATCAGATATACCCCTGATCTAAGGGAAAATGCAATTACAAGGAAGATAACCTGAACGCGACTGCACAAAGCACATCTGATGTCACAAGGACACTTTCAACAACGGCTTAAGTCAAGAACTTAAACCCTTTTAGTCTCCCTTAAATCCTTAAACGTGCTACAGCTGAAAACATGCATTCAGTGCATAAGCAATCATTTGAAGTCATTCTCCTCTTCTCTGCAACTTCCCAATTTCATCAACCAAGCGTAACCCTACATATACAAATATATAGTAACTTGTTTCCTTTTCAGAAGGGGGAACATGGCGTATGCTAGTTAATTTCAAATATCTCTGTAAGACATTTCACTGAAATGTTCCTTTCAAGTAATATGGAACCTTGCTGGTAACATCCAGCATACAGTATATTCACTATTGCTGGGTTTTCAACCTATTTGTCCTTTTTATACAGAGATCCTGCAATAATGCCATTAAGAAGAGCCCTCATTATGCCGCCTCTCGCTTGTTTGTACTGAACCATAATGCCGCCCCAGTGTGTCCTTTTACTTAGCATGCTGGCCTTGTGGAACCAGAGGGGTGATGTTTAGCATAGTGTCTATCTTGGCCAATAATGCTGCGTTCGAGAACACTCGTAACTCAAATACTATGAACAAGAAAAAAGTAAGCTGTACATAATTGTCGATACTCAGCAGATAGAAGGAAAATCCACTGATGAGTCATCACCACATTATTGGGTTTACATTTGGCTCGAACGCATTAAAGTCGGAGCTGGAAAACATAATTTTGGAAGGGCCGAATTCCGAGTTGGAAATAAAATAGCCTACCTGTTACTTTCAAAAACAGTGACGGGTGAACTTGGTGTCAGTCGGCTCTTGCAAGCCGTGCACATAGCAATGTTCACACTCAAGCAAAGTTGCTGTGCATCATGTATTGTATGACATGTTAATGCTCATCTTGTCAGATTTGTGTGTTCTGATGGTAGTCTTGCTTCATTTGGTTAGCTGCTAGACTGCGTCACACCCCGTTCTACCATCGTTCCAACGTCGTTCGGGCTCTGTGACTACCTCCACTGCCGGCTCAGAGGGAGAACAACAATGACCCTCGCCAATCGACCTCTATATCCTTTACACAAAACGGCGAGGC
Organism: Clupea harengus; assembly: GCF_900700415.2. Classification (NCBI taxonomy): domain Eukaryota; kingdom Metazoa; phylum Chordata; class Actinopteri; order Clupeiformes; family Clupeidae; genus Clupea; species Clupea harengus. The sequence continues at coordinate 12,871,343 of NC_045159.1, read as the reverse complement.
GGAATGAAGGCGCAATATTCCCGCCTTGAAAACGCTGTGCAAATGCCTCAATGTCTGGAATGTAGAACCCCTTATACACCCATTCTACACCATAGTGTCACATTACAGCAGCGCATAAATCCTTCTCACCAATCACACAGCACTAATAATGCAATAGCCTATATGTGTACATATACTCAACAGGGATTGGCGCACTAGAAATTAAAGTAATAAGGTCCAATGAGTCACTTCAACCTAGCAGCTACTTAACACTTGCATAACTTAGGACTGATGTATGTATTAGTGCAATAGTTAACTGTGCAACATTATCAAATATAGCAAGACAAAAACATTCAGTGTTCAAAAGGCACACAAATGTGGCTGCTGTAAACCACCCTTCACCTTGATCAAAGTTCAGCTTCTTGGTGGAACCCTCTCCAAGACCTTCGATGTCCACCAGGTCACTGTTCACGTCAGAGTCATTCAGCGCACTCAAAGTAACATCTAAGTGAAAGAAAACACACACTTGAGCCACTGGGACAGGCCTTTCCAAACTGACAAAAAACAATAAAACCCATAATATTTCATCAGCAAACATTTAGACCTAGTGATGTGTAAAAATTGTTTAGTGTCCTCACCTGCTGTCTTTTGTTTTTTGATTTGGGGGGGCATAGGGGACTGACTCTGTAGGCCTGCTGTCACAACAACTTGTGACGTTGGCACGGTGAGCGCCACGGAAGCAGGGGCAGCAGCCAAAGCCACAGTGGTTTTCTTCATGGGCTTTTTGGGAGATTCAGGTGAGAGAGGAACTCTGCTGTCTTCATACAGTTTCCTTTTCACTGTGGTCTTAATTTGAGCACTGCAAGGAAAACAACATAAAACATGTATAAAAAAAAAACATTCCATGAAACTAATACTTACTTAACACCTTATCTGTACACCTATGTGTCCCCCACATTTTACATTGTTCTTGCATCTTAGTTGCATTCGTGTACACAATAAAGAAAATGTGCAATTGCATTGCTTGACAAATGATAAGGCAGAGATAAGAGGTGTACTTGCGTAGGGAGGGTACACAGAGGAAAGTTATTGGACAGAGATCCTTACACTGTGCGCTCCTTTATTACAGAACTGATGTTGTTCAGGTCATCGCCAAAGCGCCTTACAGCAGCACGTAGCATCTCTATCTCCGTTTCTGTCCACTTGGCTCTGGTGTGCAGAGACAGGGCAAAGAGGTGAAATCAGGATGAAGGGTGCAAAGGTACCTCTATTCCACAGCTTTGGCTATTCATACCATTACAAAAAAGTCGAAAAGATAGAAAACTCTAGCCTGGAGAGATTTATTTAATCCACAAATGTTCAGCAACTCTTAACCTGAACAATAAATCAAGAAAAAGGATTGCGGTAAGTAAAAAGACCAGAACTTACCCTGCAGGACTAGAATCGGATACTGGGTGCAGCTGCATGGTGAGTTCACCCAGTTTGGTGAAGGCAGCACCTGCTGCTGAGAAGATCTCGCCGACCTTAAAGATGACGATAAAATATGAAACATTAATACTAATGTTATAACGTTTAAATGATGTAGCTACTGTGACGGCACTTACTTTTGCAGAGGCTGAAGTCATATTCGTTCGTGTTTACTTCAAAGCGGGTTTGTGGAATGCACCGTCAGTATTAAGGATAAATGCAAAATATAAAAAATAAAACTATGTGCTGTACAACAGCTTAGCGCACTATCCAGGGCACATTGGTAGCGCCACTGAAGTAAGGAAAGCCAATTTGCGGATAAACAATGGCTATGCTAACTGGCTATGCTAACTTACTAGCTTCCAGCTATATTTCATTTAAATATGGAAAGCCAAACTGGTAGGATAGATGCAACGACAAGAATTTCTAATTGAGTGAAGGTTTCAATCTTTTTTAATTTAGTGATACAGTTAAATATCAACCGCCAAGATCCTTGTAGTTGCGAAGTTAAGATTTGCGATAAAATTCCCGTCGTCCTGTGCGCGCGTCTGATATAACGTATGTGATTGGTCAAAACTCTTCTTCTTTTACAGTCAAGGCGGTGGATGCAAAACAAAACTAGCCATACTCCCACCCTGTGCACTGTAATGCAGCATACACTTCATATTTTCACTCTACACCTGTTCAGGCATCACACTGTCTACAAACCGTGGATGTCTTAACATTCTACATTTAAATTCAGAGGGGACAAAAATAATAGTAGGCTAATAATAATTAACATAAAGACTTATGTACTTTCCCAATTATTTCTCAGGCAGTAATTCTCATTTATCTATATTAACAAACGCAATATGTTCAAGTCTCGAGTTGTTTTTATGCAACTGCATGTTCTTATCGATAAATAACTATGTAATTCGTAACAGGATTTCGACTTTTCAACAAAATATTAACCATTGGCCCGCAGTCAGCCAGACAAGGCGTAATAGGCAGAGGATGGGTCAGACACAGTAAAAGAGGAGATGGTTGCTTGAGTCTGTTTAAGTATCTTTTAGGCTCTTCCTGTTCCAAGATCAGAAATATCTTGCCAACGTCACATGATTCTTAGCACTGGACGACAGTATTCAGAAGAGGGGGGTGGTTTCTAAGAAGCTTATTTGTGTGCGTTTATATTTGCAGTAAATCGTTTTGTGTGTTATTATTTGAATACGTTTTGTATGTAAAGGTTGTATAGCATTTATGTTATTACCACTAAAATATTTATCTCCCTGATATTATGACAAAAAATACAATATCCCCTACTGCGATGGCATGAGCCGAACACTCACGAAAATTACCGATTTCGTGTCAGCTGATAGAATATCGCACCACGGTTGCCCTTCGAAGAGGAAAATACTAATTTATTCGCTTATTTGTGCGAATTAATTCCATATCGTAGAAAATGCCGTCTCTTTTATTTTGCGGTCCGAAAATGGCCGCATGTGGGATCGTGTTAAGCATATGGGGTGTCATCATGCTGGTAAGAATTACTACTATTCACCTCTCCCTTGCGAACACTGGCTAAAGATAGCTAGGTGTCACTCTGCTAAGGTTGCTAGCAAGGGAGCGTTAGCGAGATTTTATGAACCTTTGTGAGATTACCTCGATGCAGATTGCCGTCAACTATTAAGTATTTGCGCATAAGTCATAATAATATGGCTATGAATGTGTTTCAGTGTTGCCTCGTGCATGTTTTGGCTTGTGCGTGTCAAATTATGGTAGGATTGTGATGCTACCAGGCATTTCATTGGATGAGCTAGGTATGTAGTTGGCATAGTCTTATCAAAGCAATGCAGTCTGTTATTTTATTCGAATGTAATTTAAGGTAATTTGAAATGTTCATGGATATCTATTTTGTGCTTAGGTCCGTGCATTTAAAGCTTTATTACACACTTACTAGTGAGGGTAATAGGCCTATGTCCCTGATTCATATCCTTCTATTTTGTTTTTTTCAGGTGATGTTGGGCATCTTCTTCAGTGCAAAGTCAGCCGTGCTTATTGAAGACGTTCCTTTCACTGAGGAGGATATTCGCAATGAGTAAGTAGAAGTCAGCATAAGATGAATGATCTCTCTTTCTGATAAAGGCCTCTTTTATAAAACATTTTTAATCGAATAAAGGTCAAAGTTATAAACAGATGGCTAGATCGCATCTGTTTCAAATGTAGCTGCCGTCAACATAAACCTGTGTTCTCTCCTTGCAGCCCGAACCCACCGCAGACAATATATGGCCTATACAACCAAGTGGGCATCAACTGTTTCATTGCAGCTGCCATCTATGTGGCAGTGGGGGCTGTCTCTCTACTGCAGTTCAGGCTCAATAAGCGCCAAGAATACATGGTCCAGTAACTCACTGACCAAGGCTCTGCAAATCGATGACTAGACTTTATGCAGGGACAGGTGGAACTTGCTCATTTCACTTATTCCATGTTTATTTATTTATTTATTTTTACATGTGTTATGGTAAACATTCCTATTAATGTTCATGGTGGTGATGTTTATTTCAGGATATATGGTCTGTGAACTGTATTCTGAAACAAAGCAAACCTTGCAGAGTTTTAACTGTGTATATGTGTTTGTGTGCGTGTGTGTGTGTGTGCGTGTATATACACATAAAACCCTGTTATTTGTTACACAAACCCTTATCATGTATGATAAAGGAAAAAGAAGGCTATATTGTAGATATTTATTTGGATGCTATTGGACATTGGGAGAGACTATTTATTGATCATGGAGGGCAAACTGAACGAATTGTAAAAAGTGGAAACGACTCACAAATTCTTCCTTAGTTAACGATGATCAAGAATAGTATAGGTAAGCATGGCAGGTTTTAAGGTTTACACACATTAAAGGTCCCTATTTGTTTGTGCTAGTGCGATGCAACTGTATACTATTGTAGTGGTCAAGATGCTGTTATGAGAGTCTGTTAAGAAACCATGGGATATGCTGAAACATACTTGAGATGTGTTATTTGTCTGCTGTTTAATATGAAACTGTCTCTGAAGACCAAGGAGTGACCTGTGGCATCAGGTGTCTTTGAACCAAGTTTGTGTTTATTTATGAGAATTTCTTTGAAACGTACTGTTACTAAAAAATGCTACCTTTGTTTTGGGAAAATGTATTGTCCTCTGAACGTGTTTCACAAATTAAAGTCCAAAATGGGTGATAACAGCTGAGTGAACTGATCTATTGTTTGCCTTTCTTGCCCCCTAACACCTACAAATAAAACAATTATGTTTATATAACTAAACAAAGTCATCTCATATCAAGTACGCTAGCTGCACAGCCACCTCTCAAGACATGACTTCAAATCTCCAAATTCTTTTCAGGCTGTGTTAAAAGGGAAAGATCCTGGTAAAGAGAATATCCAAATACTGTGAAACGGAAAGTTTTGTACTTGAAGCACTTGTCATTTCTTTTCTCAACATTACACGGCCATTTCCTTACACATTTGTATTTAAATACGCCACGTCTTGAATTGATCTTACCACATTCAGCCATTATTTTGTGCAGATAATGCTTGAATGTGCCGATGGCTATGTTACATTGTGTTTATTAGTTTAAGCATTTAACAATTCATATTTTGGTCATAACCCCACATTTGAATATTATACATATGCCTAATAGGTATACAAATATCAGCCTATGAAGTTACTCAGTACTCGAGTAGGACACTCATTATATGATATACAATTTTACTCTTATGCAAGTAAGTATTTAGATGGATGCCTTTACTTCTATTTTAGACATTATTATTATAAAGTAACAATACTTTTACTCACTCTAAAAAGATACTAAGGGATGGAAGGGGGCTGAGGAGGGGGCATGCCATCTACATGTCAGCATCAGCCTTGAATGTGTTGAGTCATTTTCAACCCATAAAATGCCAATTATTATAAAAATGGGAATTTTGTCAATATTAACGCCAGCATTGATGTGTTTCATCACAGTACAGTCATAACATTTAGTTCACAGCTCAGACAAACACATTTAAGTATCTCTTTAAATGAAGAACAGACTACCAGAAAACGTCTATCCGTTTATCCCGGAAAACTGTGCACACCATTTTCAGATTGAACGTGCCCTCGATCCATTTTTTCCAAGTGAAGGTGATTGGTTAGTTAGGAATCACTCGGAAGGAAGGTACCCTAGGTCAAACAGTGTAAACAAAAAGGCGAACTAAGTTAAGCGAAACAGGATTGTGCCTTTTGAAGGCCATACAGACTATTCGTTTTATAGTGCGGGGACTAAATAACGATATTACGTTGCCTCCGTAGGGTTAGCAGAGAAAACAAATAAACCTGGCTGGTGTCGGTCTGCCAAAACAATGGAGAAGTGGAGGAGTCACGTGCGTGGTGAATTGTTCAACAGAGATTGCCTTCAAAAAGATCCTTTTTCTGGTGTGTTAGTTTCACGTAAGTCGCTTGGTTCTATACGATTCTTTTTTCAATAACTGATATTTCATGGTTGTAAAATATACCTTTGTGATTAAATAATATGTTTGCCGAACTTGCTCAATGACAGTGTCAAGATTGGAAGAGAAACTTGATCTGCGAGACAAACTTTTTGACAGTCTTCAGCCTTGGTAGGTTAAAAAGTTTTCATCATTAACTGATTAAGCAGAAGATCAGATTTGACCTAAAAGTGGCCTCTCTCATTCACTGCTATAGCCGATGAGTAGTGATTGTGTGTTCATTGTTCCATTTTTCATTTGTGAGTGTTGAAAGACATGATGGATGTGCAGTAAACGATGATCTGTCAATCAAGCGTCAGCTGGCTCTGAGGGAGAGTGAACATGATAGAATTAAGGTAATGTGCCGTCCGCCAATCAGATATCCTATTTGCCCATGCCTTCTCTTAATGGTTATGGAGGCTACTTTAGTCATTCATAAATTCATATTGTTGGTTACATTGTCAAAAAGCACATTCAAGAATTATCACCTATCTGGTAGTCGGCTTTTGTTGCTTGTGTTAAACTTCATATTGTCTGACTGCTTTGCAGCTCAGGGATCGGGTTTCTGACCTGACTGCGGCCCTGTACCTAAAAGAGGCAGAACTGCAGTACTGCCATTCACAGTAAGTTTTTTTGTATTAACCCATTTGTTGAATATTTATTTATGAGATATGAGCAACTGTTGCCTCCCTGTGTGTATCAAGAAAAAATGTATAGTTTCACAGTACAGATTTAAGATGCATCCAGTCATCATCCTTGAAGTTTAAGTATCTGAAACACTTTCCTCCAGTTGTGAATGGTATTTTGTCTTCATCTTATCATCTAAGGTATATTTTAATTGCCATGTCCCTTTACATAATGTAAAACCATTAACAGTTCACGTAACGTAATATGTACATAACGCGAAATGTATAACAGTGGAAGTGGCGAGTAAGTGTGATCATGCCCCGACTCTTAGGGTTGTCCGTTTCCGCAATGAAGCCTTGGTCTTGTGCCGTGAAATGGCTTCTTTGAAGACCAGCATGGACGACTACCAGTACTCCCTGGAGATGCAGTCCAAGGAACTGATGTCTCACAAGCAGGAGCTGGCGGCTCTAAGAAATGGGCTCTCCACTGTCCAGCAAGAGAAAGAGGAGCTTCTGAGCCGCTGGATGAAAGAAAAGAGACTGGAGGCAAAGCGGGTAAACAGAGCCAATCAAAAGCAAGAAAGGTGAGAAGAGAGAGGTCTTTTTGTTGGTTAAATGTTTTATCTTTCACGCTCATCCCACCCATGTATGGTGAGCACATCTTTAAATCCAAGGCATTGTGTGATCATGCAAGCATAGACACTCTCCTACTCTATAACTCTAATGTTTGCTAGGTAGTCCAATGTCTATAACTAATATTTGTTAGTTATTTTTGACCGTTTGGCTTCATTTACCTTAATTCGATGTTTTATTGGTTAGCTTTGCCCACTCACTGTTCCAGCTGATGCTTTCCAGAGGTCTCTAGGGAGTACATTCTGTAATATTTGCACTTATTAGGTTTTTGCCTCTCTAATACTTCTTGTGCCTTTTAGGATTTCCTGTGATGCTGTCAGTAGTTAACTAACGTAGATACAAGGAACTACAAAATCTCATTTTGGGTGAATGAAGATTAAAGTGCTAAAAAAAGCCTCCCAGTTGCACATTACCCCATCCAAACAACTGTTACTCATGAACAAGTCTGTTTTTACTATAATCCACTAGGAGGCATCATTTCTGCCCAGAAGCTCAACCGCTACATCCAGATGATGGTGAACAAGATCTGAAATGTGAACCTAGCGTCATGAAAAGTTGAGGTTATTGTATTGGTTACATAACAAAACCATTTAAAAAAAAAAAAAGTTATGATCAATATCAAATATTTTTTTACAGGATGGGGTATACTATGGACATCTTTGAGATGGACTTTGTCATTTTATTTAGGCATTTTGCTATTATAATTAGGTGCATTAACTTTTATTTTAATTTATAGATTTATTATAGATAATTAACTGTTTTTTATAATGGATCTGACAACCATGGTACCATTAATTTGTATGTTTGTTTTTTTGTGTGCTGATTTTACACATTTGTAATCACTATGGTGCATTTGAAAGTATTATACCGCTTATTTGCTCTGAATGAATTTATATTTCACCAAGTCTGCAGCAACAGCATATTTGACTGTGATACGATGTTTTTCTAACAATACTCATACAAATGAAAACATTCAGAATGATTTTAGATTTTCTCACATTTAATTAGAAAATTAAATAAAAATCTGAAATAAAAAATGGCCAACAGCACATTTCTGATGATCGTGAAAATGAACATAACAATAATTATTTTCAACAGCTTGTTTCTTCTTAACCTGTGTTCTGTTGTGTCAATGGTGTCCAACAAAACAGAAAAGCAGCAGTCTCATTCATTTGTACAGGATTGCTCCACAATGCAGGACATCCTCAGAATTCACACACACACACACACTCACACACACACACACACGCACACAAAATCCTTCACAGCAACACAGAAGGCTCCATCCTTGACATGATTTCCCCCAGGAGTGAAAGCACAGACTGTTCTGAGTTTGGTGTCTCTTGCAGTAACACCTGTCAATGCTTCATGCAAAAGCAAACACAATAACAATTTCCACTTGTGCCGTGCAGCTCATTAGGGGTCGCCCATGGGTTGAAAGCTCCCCAGACAGAATGTGAGAAGGTGTTCTTTTGCCACCTTTTTCGCACAATCATTTATTTAGACTTCTTGCCGCTCTAAATGTATATCATGATCGCACAATGCAAATGACACTTATTAAATAGAATTTGATATATATAAAATGACAGGGCATCGTAAACCACGATTCCATGGGTAGCTTAACATTCTAAGTAAGACGGCATATGGAAACTGGAGATGATGCTGATCCTCAAGTCCTTGGCAAGCTTTCTCTCTCTTTTTTTTTAAACCCTTTAATTTCTGTCACAGAGAAGTTAAGCAATTTGATGAACAACTGAATTTAAAACTTGCAGAAAAGCCAAAGGATAATTTGCAATGGTTTGTCTCTTCTAAAAGTCCATCATGGTCAAATCAGATGCCTCGCTTCACGTGAAACCTCAACAGCATCTGTTTTGATCTCTCTAATCATAGCAACTGTTTGGTGGGTCCCTGTAAAGGGTTCAGCAAAAGTTGCCGAGTTTGAGTAAAACTTTAAGGGGGAGTTTAATGCGGCCGATATGGTGGAAGGGTTTTCAGTTTCATTCTTCAAAGAGACTGTATCTTATCAGTTTGTTATACATGAATGATATACAGATTGTGTGTGATAGAGAAAGAATGAAAGAACGAAATAGAAAGAGAAAAAGAAAGCGGTGGGCTTACAGAAAGAGAGAAAGAAAAGGAAACATAACAGATCTTTAGCAATCTTCATCCAACTCATTTGTCACTCCTTTGAGCCTTAAACGGGCAAAGTCCTCAAACACAAAGTCGTCATCTTGAGAGAAGCTACTGCAAAACAAGCCGGGGGAAATTATGTTAACATCATGCTCAACAAACATAATGCTGGTTTCAAAGTACCACACAACTAAAAATGATCTAACATTGTCGACGATTCATTGCCACATTCACGGCCTCTGGCGTTTACTGTCATTCAGATCCATGGCAACAGATCACTGATCAGATTTGGGTACATGAAAGGACACTTAATTTGATTTGCTGATTTTGTCTTCATAATGACAACAGCCAATGATGCTGTGTGTGGTTAGTTACAGCCGAGTTTAGGAGGGAATCTTTGTCCGTTATATGCTATGTTTTAAGTATTTTCCCAACATGCTTGAGATTTGAAATCTGACTTAACATGACTCATTTAAAACATTAATCACAAGTATGCGTTCATATTGGAAGTGTGTGTTTTGAAACACTTACTTTGTGTCAAACTCAATCAGGTTCGTGTCAATGGGAGGGTCAGCCTCTGGAACAGCTGTTGAAATGCACAGTAACGCTCAATCAAAAGGTAATTAAACCTCTTCACCAAGTTTGCTGTTTCTTAAATGATACAAATACAATGTTCTGGTGTACATCGTAGCTTTACACATTCCATCTTTTTGAAGCATACAACATTCAACATTTCAGTATATCCAACATTCAACTATGAATTACAGTACCAGTTAAAAGTTTGGACACACCTCATTTTTTTGAGAAGTTTTTTCTTTACTTTTTCTATTTTATACATGGTAGATAACACTTTTTTTGTTTAGTACATCATTCCATATGTGTTCTTTCGTAGTTTAAATGTCTTCAATATTAATCTACAATGTAGAAAATAATAAAAGTAAAGGAAAAACTTTTGACTGGTACTGTAGTCTCAATCCCCCAGCAGGGGGCAGAGGGGCAGACACCCGTTTTAGGCACAAATTGTTGCAACGTGCGCCTAAAACATGGCATGTACAAACAGACTGCACACGTCTAAAACAGCATTGTGGGAGGGTCATGGGAAGACTGGGAGTTTTGGGCAAAATGATGGGATAGAGAAACTCAAGGAGTAACTGATTACGTATATATCGTTGTATGTATGCAACCTGCTGTGAAAAAGCCCAGTCTGTTTTACAGTGAAAATGTTCCGCCTTTTAAAAGCAGTAGTAATCCAGATTGCGATTTGGATGCATGAATAGGACTATGGAACCAGTTTTCTGAGCACCAGTTTTGCTCATTTGTATCCTGTTAAAAACAACCTTCCCTTTGTTTGCCTTTTTATGTCTTGCCATCACCTTTTCACTTCCACTACCCTACATGTAGATGCCTGCTACACTATTCAGTCTGTTTGCTACAGCTGTACAAATAGTCTAAGTATGTTTTTGTTTGGGTGGTGTAGAATTACTGCCCTGTATTATCTCTCTGTTTGATGACACCTTAATAGCATGTATATCTATTTCCTGATCGCTAAACCTTTGATTCCTTTTAATCTTGGTCGGCTGCTCAATGATTGCATTCAATTACGCTCGTGATAGAATGATCTATTTCAGTTGCAGGCGTCGTAAATTACGGTCAGAGGACGGCGACAGCCCAGCCGCAGGTTCAGTACATTTAACGTGAAATGAAAAGGCACAGCGTGTGCTGGCCAAGTCGCTGTTCTACCCTGTGCTACCGAACGCACGTACATCTTCCCCAGAGTATTTGTGGCGCTTGTACCTGAAGGTGGCCGAGAAACAGGGAGGTCTGTAGGTTTGGGATGCATCAAGACAAAGGGCAGCTCCACTGCCACATCCCTGTAAAAACAAATACAAAGGGTGAGAAAAAAACAATAACAACGTCCCAGCTCAATCATGTGATGATTCTCAGGAAGACATTTCTGATAGTTTAGCATTAGCATTGATCTCTCTAGAATATCAACAAAATCAAACAAGTAGACGCAAAAGGATCAAAAGACAACTGAGTCCCAGGGAACCCCCACAATGTGTGCAAGCATGGCATTCACTCCTCTCTCTCGCTCTGTCTCAAACACACACACAGTTCAGCCCTAAATGGCTCAGGTGAGCTCAGAAGAGATGCTTGGAAACAGATCACTCAGGTGTAAAATTACCTCTCCAACAATCCGCTTAAGAGCCTGAAGAAACCCACCAGGGAGACAGAGACAGATGGGGGAAGGAGGGGGGGGAGGCAGAGACAGAAACAGACAAACAGACAAGACAGGAGGAAGAGATCAACAGAGGACACACACAGGAGAGGGAGAAATGAAATGGGATGAACTGAAACATAAAAAAGCAAAAAAAGAAGACAAAATCCAAGCACATATACATGTCATCTCATCTCTTGCTCTTGAAAGTGTGTGTGTGTGTGTTTGTGTTTGCCTGAACGTGACCATGTATGCGAGTGGGAAAACACTTTTAAAATAAGTAACTCGTCTACGTTCCTCTTGACTGGCCATGCGATTCAGCACCATGGATAGTTCTCACACACTGTATAATTTTAGGATTTACAAGGACACAAATATGCCTTAACATGCTAACACTGCAAACACAATTGTGCATGGGCTGCTCTCAGCTAACTGTGTTTGCTTGTAGCACAATGTAGACAAAGAATTTCTCCTAGCATACTGAGTGTGTCGCTAATTATTTTGACTAATTCAGAATGATATCAAAGAAAGCTTCAAGCTTACAAACACAGTTACAAACATGAAATTATGGCCTCTACTGCCGACCACAATGTGCATTTCAGTACGTCAGTAAGTCCTTAGTGTTCAAGTGTTCTCTGAAACATTACAATCCCGCCTACTTTAGACACCGCAATGGCCTAACATATGCATTTGGTATTCAGCCATAAGTAAAAGACAGCAAGGATGTGTGTTTTTAATCACTTAAGTGACTGGCAAATAGTCTGTCCAACAATGACTTCATCTTAAGCCGCTACGTAGCCACTCAATTACACTGAAGCCGTTACTGTAGTAAGTGTGCGTTTGACTGACAAAGGAGCACTTACGGGGGAGGAAAGCACAATGTGTTTGTGAGAGTCAGTCTGCGTGCGCACATGAGTATGTGTGTGTCTAAGAGAGTGAAGTAATGGAACACGAGAGTGCATGCAGTCATTTAAGTAAGTGGTTAGGCTCACCCTCCGCGTGAAATCACCAGTTTGACCTTCACCCGGTAGGACACCAGGATGCCCAGCACTTCCTTGTTGCTGACGTCTTTCACACTGTGGGACGCACCCCAAGGAAACGGTTAAACACCACAGCCTTCAACAGCTCTGACTAGCAATTTCCTGCAGTTGATATTTATGCTAGCGCCAGAATAGTTTGCAGCGAGGTTGTTCCAAATTCAACACCACAGCTTCCCCCCTTTACAGGTAGTGAGGTTAAACAAGTACCACAGGTTGAGCTTCTCCACAGGAAATGAAAAGCATTGAACGACCTATTTAGGTAACTGAAAAACGTGTGAAAATGGTTTACATGATTTAGCTACGGTCACTGAGAAGACATTAGAGGCGTGTTTCCAAAAGGCTTTACAGTGTCCATGTCACAACCACTAATCAGTGACTTATAAGCCATTCTCATTCTTAGATGCCTGATTTTTTTTTTTTTTACTGGTTGACTCGCATACTTTCTCTCTCATTATACTCTGTGTCTCCTAAAGTTAGATATCAATGGAGGGGCACCCCGGGTTCATTGACATCCACTTCACCGTTGAATAATAAAAAAAGAAACAACATGAAAGGTATGCCCACTGATGGGCTGGGTAAAACGACAAACCATATTAATGGCTGTTGTGGAATCATCCACCTAAATCATTAAGTTACATCTCAAATGTATGTGTAGCTGAACTGGTGGTCAACTGAGCAGGGTGCCAACAAAGCCATGGGTACACTGACAAAATATATACCTGTACTGTTGTGTAAAGCCATTGAAATAGCAGAATCTGCTATATGAATATGTACATTTAATTAGTATATCTTATACCACCAGGATGTGACCCAGAGCTCAATAGCACAGTCCTATGGGCATTAGCATTGAAGCTACACTCAACAGGTAGGTCTACACGAGAGGGACCAGGCGCCTTGCTATGCGGTCCCCAGTGCAGTGAGCTTACATGGTGCTCGAGGCCAGGTTGGTGTCCTCGTGCTTCAGCTTGCCGTCCAGGGCGAGGCCCCGCTTCTCACGGTTTTTGTCCAGGTTGGGAGTCAGTGTGTACACCTTACAGAACGTGGAGCTGGACGACACCTGGTCGCTGTGGGCAAAAGGCAAATAAGCAAACAAACACAACATAATGAAGTAAGTGCAATTTTAAAACTGCAGTCAGCTTTTTTTATTGGAATGAGAACAAGGTCCTGTATTCATAAAGCCTCTCAAGGGTCATAACATTAATTTACTGCAATGTGTTTTTTTTTTTTTGTCAGCTCAGCTGAAAGTGGAAGGTGTTAACATACGAACACATCAGCAGTGGAACACTTAAGTGTTATTTGGAGTTAAACTGCACAGGAAGGAGAGAATAACTGATGTCCGATAAATGTTGAAGACAACCCACTGAGATTTCTCTGATTCCATCTTCATCAGCTAGACCAGTTCCTAAACTTCAACTTGCTATCTAACTCCTACTACTACTACTACTACTACTTATAAAAGTGATTATTGAGCCAGAGTTATTTTTGTTTCGTTTTGTTGCACACGGCAAACCTATTTATATAACCAATACAAGGTTCAAAGGCAGGATTATTTATGAGAAACAATAATCAAGCGTTTGATAATGAGGTACATCAAAGGCACCTTTTGAGATGAAAAAAAATATGAAACTGAAAGTGGAGTCAGCATTTCCCCCCAGAAATGAGTCACTCAGCAGCTAAACAAAAACACACCCTTCTTTCAGTGTTCTTCACACAGCACACAGTTCTCCTCTATGCTTTGACCAGGACAGGAAGACTATTGTCCTGGCTGGTTTCCTTTCACTGATTGGTTCATTGTTAGCGGACCATGTCTTTTGCTTATCTTTCTTGCCATTTCAAAAACTCTGTCCACTCATATAGGCCATTTCCACCAACAGGGAACGGGTTCTTGAACCTTGGTGCCATGTAGCAAACCAGCCCACATCTCCACTAGTTTTGAGTGGAACCACTGTAATCAAGGATGCACATTGCACAATGCTGGATTGCATTGCAAGATGCCAGATTGCATCGATTACCTGTGAGCGAACCATGTCGTAACTATCTTTTGGTTCCAGCTGCAAACCAACTTTTAAGTTTCCAAACCAATTTATATTTAGTTGGAATGCTCCAAATGGTTCAAAATGTTGTGCATGAACTAGAATGGAACTGGTTCCCTGTTGGTGTAAAAGGGGTAATAGAGACCATATGTTTTGTTTTTAGACAATATAGTCGATTCACATTTGGCAGAACGCAAGAACAACTATAAAAGATAATACAAAAGGCATTGTGTATCGCCATAGCATGACTGACCTGGAATAGGAAAAAGGGAAGTTTTAACTTACTCTGCCTCAAGATGGGCCACTGGGCACTTATACTGTGCTGTGCTGAACAGGCATATGTCAGCATACTGACGAACTGAAGAGAGAAAGAGGAAGAATGCCAGAGAGAAGCTTAACAACCAAAAACTAATCTTAACAACAAAAGGAGCTCAAAATGGGGCTCAATTGTATTTCATACTTTCATGCTTTCATTGAAGTCTCTAATGGTATTTCACGGTTAAAGTATTTGATTACATTTCCCAGGCTTGCTCTAATCCTGATGAAGAACTGAATACAATGCACAACAGTCTACTTCAAGAGGACACACACATCTGGTAAAGCATACACATTCACAGCAGTCAGAAAATGCGGAAAGAATACAATAAGTGACTATATATGCAAATCGACTAAAAGTTCTCACCAGAGATTTTTACTCTTTTGACTGTCTTGGTTGAGTTGTTGGTGACATGGACATTCACACTGATGGGCTCTCCATGGTAGTATAACTACAGACAGTAAACATTCAGTGAGTCACAGACATAACAACAGGCACTTCTGGTGGAAAGCTGTTACCTTGGTGTAGCTGTCGGTAGGGAAAACGTATGGCTAAGGAATGTGTATTAAAACCGGATGTCGTCACTTTAATCCGGTCTCTGGTTGGATACACATCACAAACACACGTAATCGATGGGTTTTGGGGGAAATGAGGTAATTGGTTAGCTTAAATTGCAGTATCTTAGGCGATCTAATTGACCTGACTAGCTATAGCGGAATTAACAGTGCTAGCTTTGTGTTTGGTCATATAGCTTCGTAAAAGTTCGGTTAACAAGTCACTTGTGTGTTTAGTTGTATGACTTCGTAAAAGTTCCGTTAACAAGTCAATTGAGCATTAAGCCACCTGACTATAATGGGTCTATTCATATCAGCATTCTAACGTTAGACTTATTAGCAGCGAGGCTAGCTAGCTACTATGTGTTCCAATGGATTGTTGGTCTAAGCGTTAGCTTCAGTTAAGACCTACGTGTACCACATGAACAACTAACCGAGTCAATGTAGACATATAAAAAGTTGTGTAGATAGCTTTATTCACATAAGCCGTATAACTTCACAAAAATAATAATAATTTAAAGAAAACCGATCGTTTGCATGTCAGGCGATCAAACACAACTTCTCAACTAAAAAGTAAAGGTCCTTGTCCATTTCTGTTGAAAAGTTTTATCCAACCAGAGACCGGATTAAAGTGACGACATCCGGTTTTAATACACATTCCTTAGCCATACGTTTTCCCTACCGACAGTAGCTCTGTTTAATTTTAACTATGCGATTACTTATAACGCCCAGACATAACAAACTGCAGAATAAACAATGTCAACATGCCACTACAGAGCATGTTCACTGCTATGAACCACGCTACACCATAACGAAGGCCAACCCTAACATTTGTGCTTGTGCAGAAATACGATGTTAAGGAGCTTTTGAGTGCCAGCCATCTTTATAACACAGAAAATAGGTCTATAACAGACACAACAAGAGTGTCAGACTTTAGTTTTTTTAGCTATCATTTCTGCCTCTCGTTTTCATGCCTGCGTGCCATGATTACCTCTTTATCTAGAGAGGCCTCCAGGTGAAGCGAGCGATCGGACATCAGGAAGCTCCGCGTCGTCTCCACCATGGGCTGTGGTCCGGGCTTCTCTGGCGCATACTGCACTTTACGAATCACTAACCTCACTGAATTCCTTAAAAGGAAGACAGAAGAGTACAATTATAACACCTTACAATTCCAGTCACAAACTTGTGGACACACATCTGAATGGACTCCACTGACAGATCTGGAACAATCTGAATCTGGTTAAGAGTAAGAGAAAAACTCACTCACCTTTTGTGTATCTTCTCTTCTACTGTTTTGGCACAGAACGCTCTGATCTCAAAGTCAACTCCACAGGCCTACAGGCAGAATTGGACATGATGAATTCATCCATCACTTCTAATAGAACACACAGACTATGGTACAACAGGACTTGGGCTGCGAGCAAGTATTAAATCTAAACGGAATAAATTGGGCTCTCAGTAGAAAATCTTCCCATTGGAAGTGTTAATGGATTAATCATGACTTGGACCACTGATTCAACTGTGTTTTATATGCTTGCATGATGAAGTACAATCTTGAAATAAGACTCGGTTTCGTATTCATCATTTCATGCAAATTTACAAATGGTTTAAGTATGTCACAAGACAAATTCATTGTATAAACGTGTTTGTGTGTGTGTGTGTGTGTTTGTGTGTGTACACACTTTTCCAGTATCCTCAGGTCCAGGTTGCAAAGTGACGGAGCAGGGGAGGTTTTGAGGGATCTATCAGAACAAACACATGAGCACCAACATAAGCAACAGCATCGGACATGACACACACAGTCTACACACGGTTATAACCCCATGCCAAAACTGAGTTCTCTCTCATCATACAAATTATGAGCGTTACTCTATAATTCTAGATCATCTTTTCCACTTGCTGTCAGGACTTGGCCACAGTGATGAATGGGTAAGTGTACTGGTCAGAACATCAGTTCAAAAGGTAGTGCGTGCGCTGCTGCCATGTATTCCTTTGAGGCGGTAATAACATCATGCATCATAATTCATTATTTGTCTAAATTAATATTCTGTTTTAATAACTCTAACTGAGGTTTTGAACTTAACACCACTCGGTTAGAGTGTCTGCTTCACTTGGGGTCTCGTAACAGTGCTCCTCTGACTGGCCTCTTTTTTATTATTGACTCAAAACTATTTGAATTCTTTTTAGTTCTGACACTGAGAGAAACTTTAAAAGAATTAAAAAGGCATTTGGATGGATGTGTTAACCAAGAAAACCAGAACTTGTCATTCTGTTACTAACATTATTAAGTACAACAGTACATGCATTTATAGCATCATGTGAACCATGCAAGTATAAGGAACTCAAAAAGCAGAAGTGGTTTCAGCGTTTCGCTTAATGTCAACCCTAAACATAGCAACCCGTGTCTCTCTCAGCACATATGAACTTTTTCATTGCTAGTTGAATTAAAGATGGTAAAAAACTGTTACCCACATAATGATTAGTGACAAACAGAAAAATCAATCCATTACACATCTTGACCAGATTAGATCTTAAATCCTTAGACTACACAATAATAACCATGTCTTTGTCTATATTTTGGACTTGTTTTATTTGTTGTTTTTGTTTTGCATGATTAGACAGGGGTAAGCCACTGAATAGATGCCATGTATAGCTAAAGATGATAGCTATATCCAGAGGCAGTTAAGTCTGTCTGTGCATGTGCAGAGAAAAAGAGTGTGTGAGTGTGCGGCTGTGAACTCACAGTGAAATGAAAGGGATGCGCGTGCTGCCCTAATTTCCGAAGCAGTCTCTCCTGCAGGCGACTGTTGGGCTTGCGCTCGTCCGGGATTGGTGGGAAGGCCTGAAAGGTGGAGATGTACAGATCCTTCCGGAAAGACAGGCCAAGGACGTCCAGGTCCTCGCGGCCATACCGAAAAGCACAGGTGAGGGTCACAAACACTGCAAGAAGACGAGCAGAAAGAGGAGAACATGAGAGAAGAATTTCATCGCATCGTCGTCTCGTGTTCTACAGTACCTGTGTAACATGTAAAAGATAATGGCAGTGTTTGAGCCTCATTGTTAATCTGACAAAAAGATTCTAGGCAGCCGAGACTAGTCTGCCCTCATCCAGTTCTACAGCTTTATGAATGACAAATAACAATGAAACCAATTATGTTCAACTAGCAGAACCAGTCTAGTATCCTTTTACTGACAGAAACATCCCAGCCACGGTTATTCTTCAGCCTAATCATTCAAACCTGAGCCTGGAGAAGCCTCAAAGGGATGTGACTATCTAACAGCACCCTGGATTACTGTCCTCCATCATATTACTGTACTCCCTCTATTCCAGTTTCTTACACAAAACTGCAATTTCTTGAGCACAGAGTGTGTCCACTGGGAAACTCCTGCACTAGATTATAGACTTTTGGAACAGGTAGGACAACCCTGGGAGTAAGAAAATATATAGATATAGATAAATACCTTTTCTGTCTTTGAGATATTCTGGGTCAACCAGGATTACACCATCTATGGGAGGGGGGGGCGGGGGTAGACACAAATGAATTTATAGTTCTTCTGAATACCTCCTTAATCGATTTAACATGCATGTGATTCTGACAGCACCAACTTGCCTACTGGGTCCACGTGATCCAAATGATCCACGAAATCCCTCTTTCCCAGGTACACTGTGACCTACAAGGAGTTGAACATTTTTTTTTTTATCCTCTTTCTTTGAAGAGCGCATGAAGAAGTACTATGCAACCACTTAGGAGTCACATGTGCATGACAGGGCAGTCAGATACAAATGACTTACCTTACAATTGGGGCTAGACTTCTTGAATACCCTGTGATAACAAAGTAAGGGGGGGGGGGGGGGATAAACAGGTAAAATACTCAAATACACGACAACACAATAACAGAATGCCTGCCACTCATAAAATACAAACCGGTGCAACAATAACTATTATGCTGCAAATTACCCAGCATATTAACTGAAATTCCAGGTCAAGTAATCACACATTAACAAAAGATAATAGCAATTGCCTTAGCAATCAATTACACTGCCTACAATGACAGACAGCCAGTGATTAAGTAGAATTACTAGTGCATTCTAAGATTATCCAGACAAATTACACCTCAATTTAGGACAGAAATCACTGAGTCATTCCTATGAATTTATTTCACCATACATCGATGCAATGTTGGTTTCCATGGCAAGAATCAAAACATTGACGATTAGGCTAGAGGCTGAGATCAGTGATGTGGTCTTTGCTTGTTGAGGATTCAACCCTCGCCTAAAGGTGTTATATTTCATTCTTAGTCATCATTCCAGCTAGCTACCAAAGCCCGTCTGGACAGACCCACACACACACACGGCAACAGACCAGATGTGGGATATATGCAACTGTGGACCCTTAAAATGTCATATCCTTAATGCATTATGTTTACTACACTTCCTTTGATACATCACCATTCATTAACTACAGAACGTATCGTGCATTTCACCATCTCGGTTGTTACAATTATGCTCAAAATGATATAGTGTGCGCCAACTTCGTCGCTTGCAAATACAGACTGAATTTGTAAACGTGTAGCAACGCAGACGGTTATGTCCATGATCGACTGAATGCAATATACGAGTGATAATTGGCTGGGGACATGCGGTAGATGAGTCCACAGCTGCAACAGAATATATTAGCAACCCTGTCTTCAGGGGTAAATTATTTGAGGCAAGCTAGCTAACTTAACTGAGCCAGCTAGCTGCTTATCAAAACAAGGTTCTTGATCTTCGCGCTAGCTATGCTCATACAACAGCAAACCTCTGACGGAATACCTTGAGCTAGCCATTAGTTAGGTCGCAACATTACATGGCTGAATAATTGCTCGAGTGGCAATGCACAAAAGGGAGCTCTGCGGTGTCCAGTAAACTTGATTTCTTTCTTTGCAATCACAGCAGGCTGCAAACTATAACGAGCTAACGTTAGAGTTGCAGTATTGGTTAACGTTACCATTTACTGACTGTTCACGCCTCAAACAGCTAGCTACCAGCGCATACATAGCCACAATATATGTTGACGCTACTGCAATGAGCTATCATTACCTGGTCCCCGCCTTGTCCCCCATCTCCAGGACAGCTTAAAGCTGTGAGCTTAGCGACTTTTCGGATGGTCCGTTTAAAACATTCAAATAGAGAGTACCGCTTTGTATATGCCTATCTGGGTTAGTAGTTTTCTACCTCGGTATTTCTTTCAGAGCGTGCTACCCCCACACTTCCCTTCCTTAACTCCTCCTCCACTGACATGACTGCCCTGCATTTGCTGAAATCAGTTTGGGTGGCCCTAGGTTTCTGTGGCGTTTTCTCTGCTCTGCAGTTCTGTGATGCAGACCGCAGATTATTAGGTGAGCAGACATCAGATCCGTCGGTGTGCGCTTTTGTTTTGAGAATAATTGGCAACATACTTGAACACTTGAAAGAACACTCGGAACGCACTTTTGTTACCACCGGTGAAATAGCGGACTAGCTGGATAGACAATAAATAATACTTATTTATTAAACAATACATGTCCCAGTTATCCTCCAACGTCTGACACATTAAACATGACCAGCCACTAATAAAAACATTCACGGTCATATATAGTTTTAGCTATGTAGGGAAAAAAATGTTTTAATCTTGCTTAATGCTTTTACTTTTTGGCCCCATATGGTTTCCAGAGCCGAACAACAGTGCAATAGAGCACAATAACAGTGTGTACAATAATGCTAGACAAGTTCCTGAACAAGTTCCTCAAGAACAAGCATTCATCCGATCAAAAGTACACGGCCACATAGCCCAGCAGTTCATAAGACCAACAAGAGGGCTCCTGTTCAAGGTCCGTGTCCTTTAGACTCGGATGGTATAAGAGTCTGAGTGGGTCACATAGCGGACCCAACGCTGTGATGATCCTGGCTGAGTTGGGGTTAGGCGAAGGAATCGTATCTGAAGGCCTGTGCAGGTGTGCTTTGGCAGTTCAAAGCACATGCCCACCGGTCCCACTTCCAGCAGAGACGCTGAGGACAGTCCTGGAACCTCCATCTGAGTACATCAAAGATTTTGTGCTTAGGTTGATCATTGACACTTTCAAATAAAAAAACCCCACAAGAGTACACATTTCAAAATATAAGGCAACACAGGAAATAAAAATAACATACATTTAATATACAATCAAATACAAATAATCCCATGTTTGGTAGGAGTGTCAAACCTTAAACTCTTTCATCTAATTTCACCCATCTCACTCTATAGTCTTCATTCATGCAGGTATGTTTTTTCCTGTCGACAAGCACCTTTTTTTCCCCATACAGAAGTGACTTTAACCACACTCATAAAAAGCCACTGTCCACCAGACAGCAACCAACCCAGAGCCAGCCTCACCTTGAACAGCGCCAAGAGCTGTGAGCCCCCCGGGAAGCGAGGGATCTCCCAGAGAACAGCTTTATTTTTGGGCTGGAGCTCGGCACGCTGGTCTGGGCTACTCAGCTCCTGTGAGAGACTGAAGGGGGTGACACACAGACAGAGCAGCAGACTCTTTAGTGGGCCTGAGGTGCCCAAGCAAAGCATCCAAATCCCCCTTAGATAAAACTAAGATTGGGGAACAGGAAGATAGTCTGAGAGTGCAGCAAGAAGCTGGTGTGCCTGAGTGTGTGTGAGTGTGAGAAAGAGGGGGGAGGGATTATACATGGTGTTATAGCACAACCACAGTAGTTCCCAAAGTGTGGGAGCATGGAGTAACAGCAAGGGGGACTGTAACATTGTAAGCACTACCATAACACCATATACTTATATCAGTATCCACATAGCACTACCATAACACCATATACTTGTATCAGTATCCATACAGGACTACCATAACTCCATATACTTATATCAGTATCCATATAGCACTACCATAACTCCATATACTTATATCAGTATCCATATAGCACTACCATAACGCCATATACTTATACACCAGTCCCATAGTAGAAGCTTACTTATTTCCATAAGAAAACAACTCTGTATAGTTGGGACCTACCTTATTGCACCCTTTGGGACAGGGACAGAGATGGACACATTAATAGCAGCACTAGAAAGATAAATACAGCAAAGAATAACAAGATTAGTTGACAAATACACATGGCTAAATTACTAAAACTACAGAGAAGCTTACAGAAAGCACAGCCTAGGATATTTGTAGGTATTTCATCTGCCCAGCCAGTGAATGTTATGCAAGGTATGACGAGGCACAAGTTACCTCTTAGGAGGCAAATCACACCGTAGCTTCAGGTAGAGTAATAATCTGAAGGCAGAGGAGAGGAAAATTCTATTATTTATTATTATATCAAAATATTATTATATGCAGAAAAGTATTTAAAGTTTAAAGTATTTAAAGTGAACACTGCTCAAGGATTAGCACTTGCACCACAGGCCTCCCGGCCCAACTCAGTACCTGTTTCCGCTGTCCCTCTCCACTGAGGTGAACAACCGAAATGGTGGTGGACACGGCAAGTCATCACAGACCTGGTATTGCATTATTACTTGCTGGAGGAGAGAGAGATAAACAAATAGCTTCAGCATTCCCACCCATTTTCATTGACAGCATTTCAAAACGTTTCCATGACTTTTCAAGGACCTTTAATGAAATCTCCATCACAAACACAAAATTGCATATTTCACAGCACAGATTGGACCTAATTACTGCATGAAAATGAAACAACCTTTTCAATTTAAGACTACTTTGACATTGTAAATTCAAGTAGAAACTGTAACTGAAGAAATTTTAACCACAACACATTCCCCATGGAAGAGTACAATGACATAATTAATTTAGTTACACCTACACACAGCAGTCAAATTTCATGACTTTCCCAAAACGTCCAATGAATTTACTGAATTTCATGACCGTGGAGACCCTTTAGTTTAAGATTCCACAGGGGTGTTCATCAAGTGCTTGTGCATCTGTCTGTCTTCCTGTGTGGCATAATTACCTCGCCTTGGCTAGGGCAGACTTTTATGATTCTGTACGTGTCAAACTCATCCAGTTTAACTGCCTGGTGAAAACTGCATTCGTCCACACGCACCGCAGAGCCATAGCCTGGTAAAGTACACATTGGAGAGAGAGAACAAAGTAGTACGTAATCACATAGTCAAAAGAAAAGCAAAATGATGCGCAATAAAAAGATAAGCAATGCCTGGGTTACAAAGGCTTCAATAGGGTTCATTTTACAATTTACATTTTACACAAGGTGCCGTCATAAAGCCTTGCACAACACAGCGTTATATTAATAATTAAAATATTAACCAGGCCACATGCCATTTGATATCATATAAAGCTTGCCCTAAGACCAAACGCCACGTGCATGTATACATAGCTTTTAGGTATAGTTAGTGAAGTTGTGGAAATTACAAGATGTTGTTGGTGTATGTGTGTTTCTCTCATTCTCTGTCTGGGAAAGAAGTACTACTCACCTCTAAGCTGTGACTTTCCTATGCTGAGTCCCTCATTTAGTCCGATCCTCATCTCTGCCAGCCAGAAAGAGAGGAAACAACAAGGCAGAGGGTGGGGGTGGGGTGTTAAAAGTAAAATGAAGACTCTGTGAGAAGGGAAATTCATGGGAGATAACAGGGCAATGTGTGTCTGTGTGTGATAAAAAAAAAAAAAACAAGGAAAGGTTTATGTGAAGCAGCTTAAGGTCGCGACCAGGTCAACAATCGTTAATTAGCATAAGCGCCGGCTTATTAGCATCCGCAATGGCACTCACCTGAGCAGTTTGGCAGATAACATTTCACCCTGATCTCTCCTTCTATGTCAGCTTTCATTATAATGCCCTGTTTCAAACACAGAAGTGTAAAAAGCCTGTTTACAAACAAAACAAAACTCAACACATGGAAGGATTTCTTTCGTGTCTGAACTGCACTTACATTAGAGCCGATAACCATGGCTAGCCTTTCAATCACATCCACAAATATCTCATTTTTTCCACCCTGCAGGGGGATATAAGAATTGTAGTAATGCCTTCATGTCTTCACATATCTAAGATCATTAGGAATGTGGTTTCTAAAATGTCAGTACTGCACAAATATCACTGGAGCACACAGAGTGATTTGTCATTATTATTCCCACATTTCATGTTTAAAAAAGAAACTCAATAAACTAACCAGAGAAGTTGTCATCTACATATAAACACTGATTGCCATCTGGTTAGTTCAGTGCCACTGCTCTGGCTTAGACTCTAGTTATCCACACAGACCTGTTCTCCACGGTTGGCCATGATGGGGCGAGTCGCTGCCGCACTGGGGGCCACTTTGCTCTGTTGTGTGTCTGCTCCAAACTGAAAAAAAACAGATCACCACACATCTATTTGGATTTGGTATTTTAATTTCAACTCATGTGTGACTCGGCAGACAGAATGAAGATTCACCATACATTTCTACTGCATTGTGGTTTCCCCCCCCCCCAAATGTTTATCACCACACTGGCAGTTTAAAGAAGTCACACTTGAAAATCTCCACAAAGAAAACTATGCTGATGGTGGCAATGCAAAACGATCCATGTATGACTTTTCATTCAGTGCCTCAACACAGCATTGGACACTGAAGAGGGAGCGTCAGTCTTACCAGCCCAACATTACTCAGGTCAAACAGACTGAATGGTTTGGAGCTCTCCGCCTCTGTCTGGATGAAGTTCTTGAGAATGTCAGTGGAGGTGGTCTGGATATAGCCATAGTCCTGAGCAACACAGAGTAAGGGGCAAGTCCAGAGTGGAAGATGTAATTGGAGTGGTAGGAAATGGAAAATGACAATGTCCTGGAGAAATTTACATTGGGCACATTGTCCCACCCAACTGCAATGGTTTCCAATTAGGGTATTTTTAAATGAAAATTGTTGCATCACCATACGTACCACCATTTCATCCAATAGTTCATATATGAGAGCAAAGTTTGCTCTGACAGATTTCTCACACAAAGTGCCACAATAATCCTTTGTCAGAGCTGTTAATCTGCAAAAACCAAACAGAGTTCAAACCCAGTGTTCAAAGACTATTATCAGAAATGCAATCCATTTACATACAAAATCACTAAAATACCTACTACATTCACAACACAGACTGTATAGAAAAGTGGATATACTGGAATACAAAAATATGAAGTAATCTCACCTATTAAGAAACTCAATGATGGTAAATGGAGAGGCACTGGTTTTTGTGGAGGCAACCCAGTAAAGCCCTCCTTGTCTGACGTGTATGAAATGCATGTCTTTATGGGTCTAAACAAAACATATTGATAGACAGTCTCATCTAACAAGAATAAACACAGTGAAAAACTGTCCTGATTAATTTCATATTTATTCAATTTCATACAACCCTACCATGACGACAGGTGGCTGATCGCCGCTTAAAGCTGTCACACTTTCATAGAAAGCATTGATGGCATCAACTCCAGCTTCCCCTCGGACTGATATTTCAAGTTAAGGTCACAAGGAGAGAGACAGTAATGCAACTTTTCCTGTCCTGTGCATGGCAGGGCAGCTGTTTACCTAAAATTAGGAGACTATCGAAGGATACAGTCTTTGAAAATGAGATGATCACCCTTAGAAGTTAAGATGAACACCTGCGAAATCATTGTCCCTAAAAGAAAGCGCAAACAGTGAGGCAAATACATGAAGTACACAACCATAGATGTAGTGTTGGAGCCAATAAAATACAAGGTTGTAACATTTTAATATACTGGTGGAGCAATTAATAATAACTGCCAGAAGCACAACAAATGTGAACCAGCTGATAACTGAGAACTCTTTCAAAACAGTGGGTTGAGGGTTGCTGTTGCCAAACCGGCAGTATTAGCGAGCTAACTACATAACAGTTAGCTCACTTGAAGGCATATTCACTCACTTGTTACTCCGTTGTTTACGTAAAAGAATGATGAATCAGCCACTCCTTTTCGAGTGAAAAGTATACACTGAAATGGTATCTAACACATTTTCATAAGTTCGTAAATATTATAACAACGAGCTTTAAGGTAGCTAGGATAGCAACCTAAGAGGCAACTTCCCGATTTTTCTTCTACTGCCGTTTGTCACTTTCCCCACACTTTCACATGATTACTGCCACCATCTGGACAGAAAGTATACATGCTTCAGGACTTACCAGATACCTTATAAATGTCAGATGTTCTTATGTATTTTGGCTAAACGGAGAACAGACAGCTGAAAAAGAAAATTAGACGCTCCATCTAAACCTCTTCCATTCAAAAGGTTACGATATTTCCCTGATAAATTCATTAGATAAAACCCTTCTTTAGACAGAAAACAAAGCTTGTTGTCATAAAAACTCTTCAGGTATTTTCTCTAAACACACAACTAAAATTATTTTTGTTAACTAATAAAATGATAAATAAAATTATATTAAATATAAAATAATGTATTAATATATAATATGTGTGTGCGAATTTTGGCAAACTCAGCATGACATCTTTTCAGCGATTGATTTTAATCTCATTATAACTTTGGGGGTCCAAAATGGCATAGGCTACATATGTCAAAGCAGGCCTTTGAAAGACTGCCTATTCAGCACTTCCTCCCTCCTGTGGTGCAAAGCACACTCTTCACCACATGCACCGGGGAGAAGAAACAAACTACTTAAGTGAAGACCAATGAGATCTTGTTGATAATCACCAAATGATACTGTTAATCTGGTAGTTAGAAAGCAGACCTTTAAATGTGTCCCATGCAGTAATCCTTCCTCTGTGTGTGTCAGTGTGTGTGTGTTGGCATGGTGGTGATTCTTTGACTGCCCAATCAGAAACATTCATTTTGTCATTGATATGTCATACCTAAATTAATATTTAACAATATATTTGGCAGTGTAAATATATTTACAACGTTTTAACAACAGTTTTAGTACAATTGTTGATCTAACTTCAGTCTGTCCTTAATTAGATTTGTTACTAGTTGATTCGTGTTATCAGGGAATGTCACACTCTGTCCCCGGCATGGAGACATTTTCATGATTGCCTATACTTTTATTTTTCGTCCTTATTACCAATAAGAGATTTATATGAGTTGCAACTTGCATGAAATATTTACCGCCGTTTTCCCCATGTCATTGGGGTTTTACGGCACCCTACTCCATTAAGGGAACTTTAAAAGCATGGTCTTAATTAAAACCTGTCCAGTAAAACTCAAGGAAGCGATAAAGCTGACTGGAAAGACCTAACCAGAAATTAGAACAACTGTTCATACCAGTTACCCAGTGTTATAACTGAGAATATATTTTTCTTTTTTCCCTTGCTTTTCCAACTAAGGTAAGCTAGCCCTAGTTAGTATCCAAGAAATAGAATATTGTTACTTTAGTAGACACAAGTAGAAAAATAAGAGTTGTTTATTGATAGGTCTGAACATGAATACAAAAGTGAAATACAACATGTAACTTATAACTAAATACAATCCGGTTATGCTATTTATTTCAACAACTTCACTGACATTGTTTACAATTCAGGACAGAATGTAGAATTGTGGTATTTGTGATAAGGGTGGTGCTGTACATGTGGGCCAGAACATCATTTTTTTCACATCCGCGGTGTTGAAACAAAAAACACATTTTTGTTCTAGTATTTCCATCTGGAAAGTGCTGCTGTAACTGCCCATAGATACCAGATAATGAAAGAGGATGTGGATGCTGAAATGTAATGATTGCATATTCTGTATGATTACTATGCTGCTCACCTTTTATTTTAGCGCATATCTCAGATTCCTGTGCCATCCCCCTCACACCTGTTTGAACGCCTCCTCGCTGTACCTCACCGCCTCTTGGCATTCAGCCCAATGCCAGCACCTGAACTGCCACAAATCACACATCATTGGAGGCCTCATACTGCCTTAAGCTTTATTGTCCAAAACCAGTCATCAAGAGATCATACACTTATTTATTTTTCTTTAACTTTTTTCTTTATTCCTCTAGAAACATGAAGAAAACTGCATTTTGTTTTACTTCTTTGGTTTTGTTCTGATTCTGTAAAATATCTGTCTGCTAAGATTGGGTAAACACACCTCATGCTGATAAAAGGTAACAGATGCTTTTGATTAAAATCAAACTTAACCTGTCCTCTATTCAGCAACAGTAGTTATAACATGACGACAGACTGCAAATACCTATGTCTCTGCCGTCTACGAATGAGTGAATACATGCTGCATACGTGGCAAAGTGACAGCCCATGTAGATGTGAGTTCACTATCCTTTGGCCAGGTTGACTGCTTACTAGTCTTTCATGTAAAAAAGAAAACCCAGCTGTTTTGTCTGATCTAGAGGGGGCTTCAACTTCACTGTTCAGACTTGCAGTTATTTTAAACACACAAAGGCTACTCTTGTAATTACTACTGAGGAGGAATCTTTGGAAAAACAAATCGCAAAAAACAGCCAACATAGCTGTGATGAGGCACTTACGTTAATCCCATACTCCACTGACCATGCACATGATGTTATTCTGGAGATAGAAGTTTACAACAAATGTTTATGTACTTTAAGAGAGACCAGCTCTCATAGGAAGCAGAGGCCTATGTCTGGTCTCTGTATGTGTCTGCTCCTGACATTTTACTGCCAGTTGACTTTCATTTGATGTTTAAGTTTATAGTTTCGCCCCCAATCCCATCCAACCACAAAAACAAAATGATTTGCACATGTGTTATATCAGAATGGTACTCTAATGAGCTGTGTGTCTGTGTGTGTATGGGGGGGGGGGGTACCTTACATTACAGTTTTGAAGCTTCAGGCAAGAATGGGCATGGGGGCGGAGACATTTCAAGGTTCTTAGCCTATGGCAAAAGTGCAGCTAATAAGTGGTACTGGCATCAGTATTTAGGCAGACTGCAGTGTCTGTCATTGAACTTGGACTGGTGAATTCTGCAGGCAAAGGTAAGAACCAAATGACAATTTTTTTCGCTGCCAGTGAGCACGGGTCATAGAAACTAAATAAGAAGAGGAACCTTGGAGTACCCATGGCAGCACAGCAATATTTAGAAAAACCTTATGGCTTAGGTCTTTTTTTCTCATTTACCTTTGACTATGCTGAACCATACCTATTTGTCCAGTCATTTACTAATTCATTCAGTCAACATCTTTGTTTACGTATGTATCTGAAATCACCATTCCCATTGTTTGGTGTTTGTGTGGCTTTCCAGGTCATGGTGTGACACATGCTATATTGTTTTAACGTATTGTTGTATTAAAAAAGAAAACAATAAGAATGACATTCATCATCTTAGGCATACTGTGACATCACCTCTAGTGTTTGTCCATTTAAATGTCCATATAAAGTAATGATTGTGAACACTGTAAAACTGTTAAAAATGTAAAACACAATTAAAATTGTTCAGTTCAGTAAGGATGACTCCCCGGAGCTACTGCACAGGGGTGCTATTGTCCTTAGTGCTGCTGCCAGGTAAATGACAAACCTTTTAACAGTGCTCACCACATTTTCAATTTGTACCCATATGACATTCTGGAACACATTAATGACCGTATATCTTTACACTTTTGCTTTCCTCACCATAGTTTTACTGGAGGCCACTTCTTTGTCCAAGGTTATCTATAAGAGAGGTAAGTCAACGAGACAACTGTCGATTCTTACACATCTCACTCTTTCTTTTATGATATACATATATATTTTTGAATCCCACTTCAAAAATGTCTTCATATATGTATGACAATATACACGGTTGTGTATGGTTGTGTAACTGTGTGCAAAGACAGAATATTTTCAATGCCTTAGTTAGCTGTGACACGGAGTGGTCATGTTGCGTTACACCATGTAATTAACACTCACTTTGATCCGTGGTGTCCTTCCCAATCCAGCTGTGGACAGACTTAGCATCGACCCTGTCAAAGCAAACGACTTCCTGTCCAGCTCCCGGCCCAGACGTGCTGTCGATCCCAAGTGGTTTCGCAAAACCCCTGATTTCCAGTCCTACTACCGCTACTACAACAGCATAGGACACTATGAAGGGGTGAGAGCAAAAAAAGAAACTAAACAAACACACATGTTTAAAGGAATGTAGAGTTACATGTGGTGGCCAAAGGAGTAAAACTATATGTTATATAGTTTGAATATCTGTTATATATTCGGAATTTGAGTTTTTTTTTTTTTCTGTGGGTAACTTTGATTTCCAACATCAACCCTCTCTCTCTCTCTCTCTCTCTCTCTCTCTCTCTCTATATATATATGTATATATATATCTCTGTGTATGTCTATCTCTCTCTTATCCACAGCTGTACGAGATTGACAAGATCAGAATCCTGTACCAGCAGATGCGTCACCTAGAACTGGAACATGGGCCTGACGCCTCCAGATACCAGAACCTCCTAGGTGCTCAACCAACCCCACCTCCCCCCACACCTGCCCCCACCACTCCCCCTCCCCCCACCACACAGCCCCCACCACCGCCACCAACACCGGCACCCTACTCTCAGGCTGCTGTCATGTACCTCTGCAATCCCAAGGACCCTCAGTGCAAAGCAAACATTGTGTACATGCCGTTGGGTGCTGTGCCCATTCTGTGCGACCCTCGTCACCACCCAGCCTGCAAGCCCACCATAGTGGAGGGCCCCATGGGGGCTGACATTCCGGCGGCACCTGTGGCCCCTAAGGTCCCCGAAGTCCCTGAGGAACCCGAGGAGCCTGTCGCCCCTGCACCCCAAATATTAGACACCCCCCAAGCCCCACCGGCCCTGATCTTCAAAGGCATGGAGTATGACTGCGACCCCTACTGGGATCCCGACTGCCTGATCGATCACCCACCACGGGCTATTGTGGAGGAACCCCAGGCAGCCCCAGCCGCACTGGCTACCAAGGCCCCGCCTGCTCCACCCGCTCCCAGTATCGCAAAGGACGAGGAAGAGGAAGAAGTGGAAGAGAAGGTGGAGGACGCGGCAGCTCCAGCTCCACTTGCAAATGGCAATCCTGCCGAAGCGGAGCCAACCGGCGATCCTTATGATTACCAGCAAGAACTCTTTAATCCATACCTCTACTCTCAAGAGGACTCTGATGAGTAGACCGCCTGACAGACTGTAAAGGCGCATGTGGCGTTTAACAATATTTGAGGATTCTTTCATGCAGGGGGGTTAAGTATGCAAACTTGCAGTAAGGACAGCAACTTAAAACCAAATTGTGCTAAATTAGGCTAGAATATATGTAGTCAGTGAGGATGATTGTTGGATCTCACCTGATGAGAGACCTTATTAAATGAACAGGATCAGCCCATCTGCATTTCAGTTTCAATGAAAAAAAAAATCCCCTGTTTGAATGAAGCTCTCAGTATGTAAAGCTAAAGTCAAGATCTGACAGATAATAAACTCAGACCATCCCAATCAAAGGAGAACATGGAGGGGCAAATACTCCCTAAAAATAAGCACATATGTTAATTCACTGCAGTGTTGTAGACAATTCGCTTATTGTTGCATTGCCTGGTTTTACACAGCCTTTAAATTGGACAACCCGTATATTAGTGCTTTGACAAAGATTGTCCTCTAGAAAACATGTGAACTGTGAAAATATGTGACAAAAAAATAAAGTGACTTAATATGACTCAGTTGTTTTTCATATTAGAATAATCCGACAATTGATGGCCAGGAGGTGTGGGATTTTTGCACTGTTCCTCATTTTCTGACCTTTTGCAATATGTAGGCCTACCACAAGGGTAATTTACAGAGAAGAACACGCTGTATAGAAATGGATGTAGGTGTGCATTCTTAGTGCCATCTGGCGGCAAGGAAGAGCGCGGTAGCGTGGCCGAGCGGTCTAAGGCGCTGGATTTAGGCTCCAGTCTCTCTGGAGGCGTGGGTTCGAATCCCACCGCTGCCATACCTAGTTTTAATCTTGGTTAGGAAAATATCTATATTTAATGCATGTGTGAGATTAAAGAACATGGCCATTACATTTATAGTGTAGTCAGATTGTATCCCTTTAAAGTTCACTTTCTAAATAAAAGTTCTCTGTACAACTGGAATTTTAGAGAATACGCTTACATTACCATTGGCATTCCTCTAATAAAGCTAAAGCTGCTAATTAGACTTTGTATTGCATAGCATCTGCGCATACTTAAATGCCAAGTTATGTAACTGCATAAACCTTAAGGTGTCTTTTTTTTTTTTTTAAGGCCCATGTACTGTGTCAATTATTTTGAAGGATAGCCTAATAGTTTTCACACCTGAGCCTACAGACTCGTAAACAAACTCGTAATGTTAGTTGCACTGTATAGCCTCTAAGTGTCGCCAACTGACTAAAACCATTAAAAACGACATGAAGTTGGCGATGAGGAACGCATTCTCACGTTCATTTCACTCCTGATATCCTGATATCAGACCGTGAGCGTGAAAGGTGGCATAGGCCTACTCAATTGTTTTGCACAAGGAGCCCCTGGAAACTATACGGAAGCTTTAAGCTGCCATCAGTATATTTTACTTCGCTTTCTCGAGATCTTGACTTATTTATGTTATCATCTCAAGATCAAACGAAACATGTTTTCCCGAGATAATGAAATAACCCTAATCACGTCGCTTTGGATACAAATATCTGCTAAACTCCAGTCCCTTAGCTTTAATTAGATAGCTCATGGTAAAGATACATGTTTACCCCAATTAACAAATGAATTGGCCATATAGTGTCCTCCTGTCCTGTAGCGCAGCCTAAGCCTGCCGAAGGAACGGCCAGACAAATGTTTCGGTTTCAGTCAATCACGTTCGCGAATTCCGAAACATTTCGGGCAATCGCCGTGGCGAATTCGAAACATTTCGAAACATTTGACCAATCAAGGCAGATATGCTGAAGGGTGATGTGGACATTAAACTTACCGCGATTAATAGGCTATGTTTTTCTCCACAAATGTTTTTTGACTCATACATCTTCTACCTGCAACTTCAACGAGCACGGTGTTGATAACAGGTGGTCTTCCGCTGCGTTCCCTACGTTTGTTATACAGTTTACGATGCTGAGGTAGACGCCACTACTCTGTGTACCCTTTCAAAAACACTCTTTTCCGACGAGGATGGGATTCGAACCCACGCGTGCAGAGCACAATGGATTAGCAGTCCATCGCCTTAACCACTCGGCCACCTCGTCTCTTTTAACGGGAATTTTGAGTGGCAAAATGTGGTATACAGACATTGCATTTTTCTCTGTGCGTCTAATTAGTAGCCACTCACTCGACACAGGATTCAGCCACTGTATTTTAACAGGAAAAATGAGTAGCAAAATGTGGTATACAGACATTGCATTTTTCTCTGTGCGTCTAGTAGTAACCACTCACTCAGACACTCAGAATTCAGCCACTGTATTTTAACGGGAAAAATGAGTAGCAAAATGTGGTATACAGACATTGCATTTTTCTCTGTGCGTCTAGTTATAGTAACCACTCACTCAGGCACTCAGAATTCAGCCACTGTATTTTAACGGGAAAAATGAGTAGCAAAATGTGGTAGGCTATACGGACATTGCATTTTTATGTGTGCGTCTAGTTAAAGTAACCACTCACTCAGACACTCAGACTTCATTGTTATCAGCGTTCGGATTTAAGTTAGGACTTGTTCGGACTTGGGTAGGATGTGTTAGGACTTGGGTAGGATTTGTTAGGACTTGTTAGGATCGCGTTAGGAACTGTTTTGCAGTCCATTCGCTGGAAGGTATGGCCACCTCGTCTCTTTTAACGGGAAAAATGAGTAGCAAAATGTGGTATACAGACATTGCATGTTTCTCTGTGCGTCTAGTTAAAGTAACCACTCACTCAGACACTCAGAATTCAGCCACTGTATTTTAACGGGAAAAATGAGTAGCAAAATGTGGTAGGCTATACGGACATTGCATTTTTATCTGTGCGTCTAGTTATAGTAGGCTAACCACTCACTCAGGCACTCAGAATTCAGCCACTGTATTTTAACGGGAAAATGAGTAGCAAAATGTGGTAGGCTATAGGCTACGGACATTGAATTTGTATCTGTGCGTCTAGTTATAGTAACCACTCACTCAGACACTCAGAATTCAGCCACTGTATTTTAACGGAAAATAAAAAAGTTAGCTGTTTCGGTTGCTCACTGTATTTTGATATGGGTTTGACCCCCCGCCCCCCATCTGTGGGAGCGCATGGACAACTTCCGGTTATTGTATGGCTCTTTTTATATACACACGTTGGCGACATTTTGTTCTCAATGAATGACATCTTAGCTAGCACAACATTGTCTCTCATTGGTTAAATTTAGTGTCTCAGTCTCGTAAGTCACATGGTAGCGTGGCCGAGCGGTCTAAGGCGCTGGATTAAGGCTCCAGTCTCTCCGGAGGCGTGGGTTCAAATCCCACCGCTGCCAAACATTTTCAACCTAAGAAACAAATGAGCTATTTCAATTTCAACATCCATACTAGAAAAAAAGTAATAGCCTTCACATTTGATTGGTTATAGGCTACTGAGGGAATGTAGGTACATGTAGAGTTTTTACAGCATTCTACTTTTCATTAACTTCTCTTTTATTCTAGGCCTACAAGTAGCTTTAAACCAGCACGCGACCAACAGCATTGGGCTGAAAAGGCTGTTTCACCCCACCCCTGTCCACGTACCGCCATTTTGTTAAGGTGTATTTAATTGGCCTGATGTTGTCACATTTACCGACTAATACAGGCTTTAGTCTCACTTTCTCCCTAATGACGCTCCTTGTTCGTGTCGGTGGCCATACAAAAGACGCTCATGTAAATATATATTTTTTCATTGGTGTAGCAACCAAGATGCTTCTCCATTGCTCCCATCACTTTGGTCACCCCTTCCAACATCCAGCTTCCCGGATGACGAATGACGTCAACGAGCCATCTTTGTTCCTCTAATCCAAGCGTCTATTTTTCATGTGTAGGCTACATAGTGACACCGACGAGACGCGCGCTAGCTCACTATAATAAAGAGACATTTGCGAGGCGCGGCACAGAAAACGCGTCAAAACAAGGGAAAAAAGAAAGCCAAATAAATATAATCCTTACCGGTGGATAACTCGGACGCTTTTGAAATAACAAGGGAAGAAATTGGTTGAGAAGAGAGAAAACGCCTAAGGCTGTCCATCCAACCATTGAAACATACATTCCTGTTGGACTTCCATACACACATAAACTACACTAAAAATGTGAGTACTGACAATGTTATTTCTAAATGCAAGTGGCTAATGTCTGCATAATATCCTACGATTTGCTCGATTATCTTATTTATTCCACGTTGTGGACCGTATAATGAAAATGTAGTCACATAAGGCATGCCTTTTAAATTACGTGCTCTACAATCCTTGGCTGAGAACTTATTATAGGCCTGTTATACGTTATTATATTTGACCATTATGTCTAAATTTGCATTATCAAACCATCATTTAAAAGCTTCATTATGAATGTATTTCATCAAATGATGGTCTGGCTACTATAAATAGGCTACTTATAACTATCCACTATATGATTACGTTCTGTAATGATTGTATTAGCCTACTGTACAATACAACCCACGCCTTGTTGAAAACCATATTATGAACAGCCTAGATAACCACATTTTTATCACTGATATTATTTTCCATTGGTTAGAGTCGAAAAGGACTTGGAAGCGCATGTTTCCACCGGATTGGACTGGTTTGCTTCCAGTCGGCCATCCGCTGCTCTTTCATTTTGAGAGCCGTTTTATTTAGCTTTGTAAATGTGGTCCTTCTAAATTATCAACAAATGGTCTGGCGGGTTGGAGCGAGCGAGAACCTCCATGTAAAAAGGTAGCGGACAGATGTAGCCTACATTTGGCCCCTTATGCAAATATGACACCCCTCGTCTAAATGTAACATTCTTCTCGCAAGTAAACCTTATAATGTACCGTGTTATTGCTATGCGATGAAAGACCAAGTAGCCCATTTATCCTTGTACATCCATCTTGATACGTGATATTGCCAACAAACTGTGGGGGTGGGGGTATCTGGCGGTCATATTTGTTCCGACCGTGTTACAGCAAAGACATAGACTATAGTCTATCAGTTCATTTTTTCTTTTGGCTGCTTCTTCGACGATCATCTCTTTATACAGCTACTATTTATTTTGTAAACCTTTGTTTGTTCAGTCGAGGATATTGACAAGCTGCTTGCACAAAAGACGCAGGTGTTTCACTGTCAGATAAGATGGCCGTGGATGTCTTTCCCCTAACCTTTTCATTTAAGATATGTTCTCATATCTGCTCACAATAAAGTTTTCTTGAGATTAATAGATTCTACCGCAAATAAATTACTTAATGAAAAACAGATGTGAAATTTGCCAGTTTGGACAGACCAGTGCTTCTGCACGACAGCTTTATGTGGGTATATGGCTGTACGCATGGTAAAACAGGCTATCAGGTAACTGTTTGTTAGTCATCTATGTCAAGAATTGGGTATCAGAGACTACCTGCTGAGGGTATTTTAAGAAAACTGTCGAATGTATTTCAGGACTATTTGACAGCGGAGGGTTGACAAACACACGCACACACCCGCGCGACATTCTCGCTCGCGCGCTTAGACGCACGCTTCCTCGCGCGCGGGCATCTTGTTCGTGTATGTTCTTGGGGGTGTTGTTCTATAAAGCCCTTTATGTTTTGCGCGCATGGATGTATGAATTAAATGTGTGATTGAAAGCATAGGATAAAATGACTGATTATGACCCCTAAACAAAGATTAGTCGTCAAATGAATGTGCATCATGGTGTTCACATTTGAATTCTGTAGGCTATCTGTAGGTCTGCGTCGCCAACATGGCCAGGATAGAGGTGGTTGGATGTCACACCTCTGCGATAAATGGTTCACAGCTCCACCACACCACTTTGAAATATAGTACAATTAATGAACTTAAAACATTTACAGATGTAAAGTACAGTCCACTTCCTTTTTGAAAATGCAATAGGTCTATTATGCGCTAGCCAGAGAAGCTAACGTTCTGTAGGTCTAACCTAGGCCTCGCCCTTATGTCCTCCACCCGATTCCCCCACCGAGCATAGCCCAAAGGGATTATTCTGACAGGCAGTGTCACAATTAGTGATTGCCAGGTAACTATAGGGGTGCCATTTTCGTACTTAATGTCGTAGGCTTAGGTGTTGAGGGTAGCCTATATGTCATACACATACCGTGAATGGGTGTCTGTAATGTCTCCTTCATTGCAACGAAAGAATCTTAATGTCAGTGAAATATTTTGAAGTTACCCAACAGGAAACAACATCGCCAGCCAGAAAACGACACATCATGATTTAGTCTTCTGTGGAAGCAAGTTATATCAATTTGTCCTACCGTCATTATTGTGCAGATTTATCCTGGTTGGATTAACGTAGAGGCCTGAATAGACTTCAGCCATTTGATAACGACATCTCATTGCTATCATACTCCTCACTGCGTTATGTCAAAGCAGGCCATTTCGAGGTCAACATTATTCATGTCGACCCACAATCTATTGAATGGCACAGTCTGTGTTCTATCCACACCTCCTTTTTTTAGCAGAAAATGGTCATCTGAAAGACCAACCATGCTGTCTAGCAAGGAATTGAACCTTGCAAGTGTTGTTCTCGAGCTCTCAGAGGTGACCTTTATTCAGAGTTTTGTCTCCTTCTGGTGGCAGAAATGTGTCCCCGCAGCAGGGTCTGCCATTCTGTGATGCATATGGATACCCACATAATTCGCTGGCAAATAAAAGATTCACTGGGCGACAATAAGCACACCAAAAGTCCCTGCTGAACAACCTTAAAGTTTAATGTTTAAGGATGGTAGATTATGTTTTCAACAGGTTGATACCAGATCATCTTCTAGAATTATTTAGTTGGATTAAATCATGAGATATATGCAAGCTTGTGAGAGATAATGTTTCTAATCTTTATAGGCTGTAGTGATTTTGTTCTCCGCCCAAAATTCAGTAGCCTACACATTTTTCTGGTCTCAGTTGTTGTTGGGTTCATGTAAAGCTATGGCCTTGTCATCATTACTACACCAAGGGTATTTATATAGATTTCATGCACATCACACCAGTCAGAAACAAGGCATGAGTACTCTTCAGAAGATCACTACAGGTAAAATCAATGAATGAGGATGTGTCTTCTCTGAACCACCAGCACTTCTTATTCTGGTCTTTTAAAGTACATGTTTCCTGACCATTTCTGCTCATTGTTAATGAGTTGCCATTGCTGGTCATGTTCGGTTTGAAAAGAAAATCGCTGATCGTTATCGATATAGTTGATCATGTAATTCCCTCTGACCTCCCTATTAACGTTCTACTGATCCATATGAGGCCTCATAATTGCCTGTCAGTCACTGTCTTCTCCTTACACTACATGTTTCCAAGGCATGTACGTATTTTCATACATTTAAGGTTATCATTTTTCTTAATGATAATGATAAATAACCATCACATTCAATGACAGCTCACTCACAAGATGCTCAATTGAATACCTACTATCCAGAACAGCAATTCAGGTGATTTTTTTTGTCAAGCTTATATGTTAAATATGTGGCAACAGAACATTAGCAATTTAGGTATAGATCCCTAGAACTGTAAGAAGTTAACACAGGGACCAGTTACTGTATAAGCAGATCCTGCCACAAAGTGCACCAATGTATGCCATATAAAGCACAATGACGCAATTTCTTTTTTGATTGGAATCCCTGTGGATCTATAAAATAGCCCCCTTTGCTACTGGTGAGCATGATTTAGACACAGTTAATTTGAGATGGCTTCTGGGCACTGTTTGAAGAGGACCATGAAAAGATGTGCATTAGTGTTTGCACAGACAAAGATTCATGGACCCTTTTGTCCTCTGTGGCTTTCATTTTTCATGCGGGGCTTGTGCCGATATGAAAAGCAAAGGCTTGGTAATGTCTCCTAATGGCTTTTGCTCTCTCAGGGTCATTTGATGTAATGATCATTTATTTGGTATCACTGGTCTATGATTCCGAATGCTCCAGAGGCTTCTGCATCCCACTGGCCTTATTTTAAGCAACATTGATGAATATAAAAGAAAAATGTTATCGGATGAGTTAAAAAACTATCGGATGAGCACTTCGTCAATTCTTTTGTTGCATAAATATGTCATTCTTTTAGCATCTGTCTGAAAATGATCAAAAAGCAGTAAAGATCTATATTTCTGTAACCATCGTTGATTATTCATGTACAGGTACTTTTAAAACTCCTTATGATCACTCTTCTAAATCCTTTATTGCCTAATTTGATTAATTTCATCCATTCTTATAACTTTTTGAGCACAGAAAAGGAACATCACTTCTGCCCATCACTATGATAATCCTGTGACAAAACACTATCAGAACATCATTATTTTTGGCTGTCCAAGATGACCGCCCTCTGTGGCTGTCATTTTTGTGGCATGATCTGACCCTCTCGCGTCCCGTCTTGATTGACAGGTCTGCTCCAGCCCCAGCCGCAGATGGGAGTCAGGTCCCTCCTAACACCACCAGCAACCGCCGTCTGCAGCAGACACAGGCTCAGGTCGATGAGGTGAGTGAGAGACATCTTTCAGACATGCAAACCCTTCTCGGCGTCTGTTCCCATTCTGCAGGTGAAGTATATTTTTCACCTTTCTTGTTTAGGTGTGAAAATAATCTGACACACCCAGACACACCCTTCGTTGTACTGCATCGTCGGGGTTAGAGTAAATAGCAACAAGTTTGTATAACTAGGTACTAAGTATAACAAGCATATCGTCAGGACAGTATGTGAAAACAGTTGTTAAAAAGAAGAAATTGTATCACAATATAGCAAACCGTAAAGGTTGCACAGAGGCAGACACTGAAGCTTGCCTTTAATCTCGAAGGCCGTATAGTACACTGTCTATTTATTTACCCACATAATTGTTTTAACCTCCACCCTCTTCCACTCTTTTGTGGGCTTACACAGGTGGTGGACATTATGCGCGTGAACGTCGATAAGGTCCTGGAGAGGGACCAGAAGCTCTCAGAGCTGGACGACCGTGCTGATGCTCTTCAGGCTGGGGCTTCACAGTTTGAGACCAGTGCTGCCAAGCTCAAGAATAAGTACTGGTGGAAGAATGCCAAGGTAAGTGAAATGCATCAGAGAGATTTTTATCTAATCTTTTTTCTCTCTCTAGACACAGGCCATATTGATGTTTGTGATGGTAAATTCTTCAAGTACGCTTTGTTAAAACGAAGTAGGGGTTTGTAGGAACATGCTACAGGTCCTTACAGAAGATGGGTGTGTGTTAAGGAAAGGCCTATATATATGAATATAAATGCAGAATTAAATTGTTATCCTATGAACTGTGAATAATAAAAGGTAGGAAAAAATGCTATGAATATGAAAATTATAACAGTGTCTTCTATAGATGTCACGAAGCTTAGTGGTGCACTGGTATCGGAATGGAATGTTTAAGACATAATTATTTTACAGGTTATTTTACAGGTAAAGATGATGTGTGCACTAGAATTGATAGTTCTCATCAAACACAGTGTGATATTTATTGTACATTCCGTTCTGGCCAGGGAATCTGATTAGCTGAAAATGATTTTATCTGGGCTCTTATGTAATCAGAACGACATGGTGTGGCTTAGAACCTGGTAAGGCCTCTGTTACCTAGTCTGCCACACAACAACAGACCACTTTGAACTTTGGCCAGGCTAATCAGGAGAATAAAAAAATCTGTGTTTCTTCCTCGACATACTGTTGTATTTAGAAGAAATGATGCAATGGAACATTGTGTTCTTTCTAAAGAACATCTGACAGATCCATAGGCAAACAAAAGTCAAGATGGCTAGATAGGTGATCGCTCAGGAAATCAGAACAAAATATTTTGACTAGAGTAGTTGAAACCAGGTTTGTATTCTACATTATGCTTGAACAGTGATTGCTTGTAAATCATTACTCTTTTTCTTCTCTCAAACTGGACTGTGATTCAGACATATATAGCCTCTTAGATTAGAACCCATCTGATGTTCCCAGCACTGAAAAGAAAAAAATATACAAATAGCCCGTAACTATGGTCTCAGTAATGTCTATAATGACACAATGTCCTTTTCTCCCTCTCTCTAAACTGACTGTCAACCTTTTGTTTTGTTTTCCTCTAGATGATGATCATTCTGGGGGTGATAGGTGTCATTGTCCTCATCGTTATCATTGGTAAGGGTACACTTTTGTCATGCAATAAGCATTTTATATATACCATATAAATGTTGTTTTCCTCTCTAATTTAAAAAGAAATAGAAATGTATTGAACAATGTCCATATTGCTAGCTGTTACAGTGCACAGCCTATGCTGAATATTAAGGCCACTGTTTTGCCAGCTTTGTTTGTGGGGAAATCCCATCATCCTTTGTAATAACAGTCAGTGTTGACAGTGACTAGTCAACAGCACAAGCAGAGTTGAATAGAACGGTTCACTTTGATAGATGTCCATGAAAGAAATATAGAGATATATGGATGTCCATGAAAGAAATATAGAGATATATGGATGACAATTTGTATAGATTGTGTATGATTTCAAGTGCATCCCATTTTGATAAGCCTTTTCTCTGTCCTGTTTACAGTGTACTTCAGCTCCTAAGAAGGCTCCTACCCCAGCCTGCACTCCAGACCTCCCACTTTCCAGAAGATTCTATGTGAAAAAAAGAGACGAGAGATGAGGATAAAATGACTACTACTACCACCACCACCTCTACTACTACCACTACTACTACAACTACTACTAACAACGAATCCTCCTGACGAATCTGAAAATTGCCCCACCTACCTGGCCCCCCGACCCCCACGCCTCCACTGCCTCACATTCGGACCTTCGTCAATCTTCGTCCTGTGAGCGTGTGGCCATGTATCCTCTGTAAATATAACTTGCTTTTCTTAACAATCGTTCATACTCCAACTCCATTAGCTCTGGTTGTTATGCCAACGGCGACAATGGGGAGAAAAAAAAGAGAAAAAGACCCTGGCGATTATTGTTGTACACCAGATACAATTCATATATATATAGATATATATTGTTCTTTGTAGAGTTTTATTCTGATATAATGTTTTTTGTAGGTTGTGTGTGTGTGGGTGTGCATTTGTATTTTTTTTATTTTTGTATTCATTTACTTAATGCTTCTAAGTGGAACTACTGCCTATTATTCTAAGTGTGTATAACTTGCACGTTCTCTCTTTTTCTGTCTTTCTCTGTAACTTGCAGAGTATAAGTGTATCATCGCACATGGGGAGTAGCCTCCTCATGCTAGAGGAATTTGAGCATTCAGCTTTAACATCTCTTTTGCTACTCTCTCTTTCTCTTACCATGCCGGTTAGCACACATTTCTTTCTTCCCTTCCTTCTATTTTTTCTCTGGCTTTATTTCTTTCTTTCTTCCTGCCATGCTCTTAATCTACTCTTTTTGTGAACTGCCACAGTAGAGCTGGACCAATGTCTGTAGACTTGATTTGTTTTTTTAAAGTCTTTAGTGTCTTATCTCTTTAACATTCCTTCATAGCAGTGTAGTGATATGCTGTCTATATTGCATATACAAGCACACAGTATGTGTGTGTATATTTTTAAATGAATAGGCTTACTGAACTAAACTTAAATACTATCGCCAAATTGAAAAGTAGGGAAAGCCAGGAGCAGGGATGATTAAGGCAAAAATATAAACCAATACAATTGGTTAATATCTTTGTATTATTTGTAGACTTGTATCTGCTCTCTCATGATGTAGCACAAATATGTACTACATGTACATCGTTGCATCATAACCAATGCTCTAATGCCCTGTAGAGATTTAAGATTAAATAAGATAAAAAAATAATAATTATGCTGTTAATGTGAGGTAAAGAATTGAGTTGCAGTGTTTATCTCACAGCTGGGCTAACTCTAGATAACACTAAAAACTTTGCTAAACGCCAGCAAATTTCCATTTTCTACATTTTTTATGTTGGTGGGGTTGTGGTTAGCCTAAAAGGGGAAAATATCATGCACAAGAACCTTGTTTTTGACAGCACTTTCTGACTGGTTTGATTCAGTGACTGTCGTCAGACTGAGAAAGAACCTTGTGCGCCTCACATCTAGCCTATGCAGGCCTCTAGGAACTCTATTTATACAGTAAGGCAACCAGGTAACAGAACCAGGATGACCAAACAAATAAACCTGGTATGCTATAGGTAGGGACAACCCCTGTATGGCTTACAATCGTCCATATGATGTCTATTCCCCTATTGGTGTCTAGCAAGGGTAACATAAACAGCGACTACAAAGCACACTTATCACTGGGTCCTTATGCTACTGCCGTATGCTGGTACAAGCCTGTTGCTTCTGCCATGGTTCTCTCTCTGTTTCTCATTTTTATTATTCTCTCTAGATACTGCCTTTTTCTTTTTTACTTAGAGACAGATTATATTTGTATATTAAATATATTTTTGTGTGTAAGCAGCAGACAGGGCGGGGGACAGCTTCATTCAGGACTCAACGCTGCCTGCAGCGACCACTGTGCCCCTGTCCTGTCTGTCCTTGTGTCTTTCAGTCAGTTAAAGCGCTGTAGATTCTTCACTGCCAAGTAACTAGGGAGATTTGATCTTCTGTTCTGTATCTGTCTTACTTTCTTTTTTCATTTGGTGCCGTTACCGGTTTGCTCTTAGTGGTTTGCTCTTGCGCGCGCTCCAACCCCTTCCATTAAGATCCATTTCCATTCCTAATGGCTTAATCTGTCTGCCTTGAGTGAGCCAGTGAATAGGTGTGAAGCTCCACCTGATCTGAATTAAGACTCAGGCGCCTTTCTCACCCACGAGAAGACTTCGATTCTTAGAGAAGATGGGGAAGCCGAATTGTAATTTTTGTCTTGCATAGCATGGCCAGTTTCTTCGGTGTGTCCTTGTATTTTGAGTGTGTCTGTTGATGTAAGTTTGTGTGTGTGTGTGTGTGTGTGTATATATGTGTGTTGTTGGTGAACCTCTGGCCCTTGCAGAATATCCCTGGCTTATCCCCACAGATTAGGCTGCTTAGAATTGAGGTGAGGGCAAGCAGTTCCATCATTCAAGGACTGAGAGGGAGAACTGGCAGTTGGACGTGACGGAGGAAAAAGTGAGAGGCTATAGTCATTCCTCAGGTGTGTGTGCCTCTGTCACGTCACAGAAAGGCCTTGTGTGATCCCTTAAAAGCTCTTATTGGCTCATGCCAGGCAGACAGAAGAGCCGTTAGGTCTAAGAGAATATGTTGTAATAA
Source organism: Clupea harengus (assembly GCF_900700415.2). Classification (NCBI taxonomy): domain Eukaryota; kingdom Metazoa; phylum Chordata; class Actinopteri; order Clupeiformes; family Clupeidae; genus Clupea; species Clupea harengus. Next base: position 12,826,667 of record NC_045159.1, on the reverse strand, counting down.
CTCAGTCAATTCAACATGTTTCTCTGAGATACTCACCCTTTAACTCATCACTTCAAACTTGACTCTCTCTTTGATTCAAAAAGAGATAGCCTTAGAACATTTATTTTCTCATCAAACTACCCTTTATCATACCCAATCCCACCCTGAAAACAGAGCAAAACTAATTCTCAAGTAAATAACCAAAGACCGTATTGTCTTGCTTATGCTGCCAACTGCCAACAAAGACGAATTGAGAGACAATTCACACATTTGCGAGATAGCAGATATGTACCTGATGTTACAAAGAGCTCACCCTTACCGTCCAACACCTGTAAATTGTGGTATTTAAACCCTTTCTGTGACTTAAGGTACATGGTAGGCAGTAGGAGAACAGGGAGGTGTGTGATTTTATCCTAAAAAAAAAAACTAAAACTAAAATGTGCTTCAGAGCCCCTTCAGTCTCCACTCCCCCACTGGTTGTGGTGTATCCCCCTGGCCTGATGCGCTCAACAACCAATTATAGCACAACTGTTCCTTTTTGTCTGTCTCTGTAATGCTGACAAGAAAACAAAATATGGACAAAAAGCTTCTGAAGTATAGCTGTTAGAAAATACTGTTTAAAAAATAACAAAAAAATCTACCGTATATTGTGTGGTGTTGTAGTGTGGGGGTGTATCTTGGGGAAGGGGGGTCCTCTTTTATCTGGTAGGAAATTTTAATAAAAAGTAAATATATTTAAAATGTAATTGGAGATTTAACACCACTGATTAATGAGATAAGCCAAATTAAGACAAAACTCTACAACCGGACTGGCAAAAATCAGGCCATTTACACCCATAGTCCAGGTCCAGGTCATGTGTGTGTGGGTAGGCAGGTGAAATTTAAGACCATTTTATTGGGGTAGGACTCAAACATAATGGACAAATCATTTGAGGCAAATTTATAGAGTGCTCAAGAAATGTAAAGGTCATAAAAAAAGACTAATAAAACTTGATGTATGTGTATTTTTATTTATTTATTTATTCTTCTGTTGTGGGAATGGGTGGTTGCGTCTTTTGATGTATTGTCTTCTTTTCCTTTACTGAAAGTTTTAAATGGGTGGAGGGGAACAGTTGATGAGGATCACTGTCATATGCCAACTTGTAAGACCTGCTCTATGTTTCTTAAATTAGGAGGGAACCTACGAAGACTTAGAGCTGTCAAAGGTTGGCTGTACATTCACTATGATCCTCTTGTCAAGGACTTAACTTTTTGATTAAACCATTGTGTACTTTATTTCAAGCAGAAATTACTATGGTCACAAAGTGGCACAAGCTAGTTTGGGTTGGGTTGGGGGAGGGAGATAGCTGTTTTTTTTTTTAAATGATAACTTTCCTTCAGTTGGAGTTCCTGAAATAAGACAATGTAATAAACTAAAAAGCAAAACCCATCTACTCAAAGGTTGGTGTGTCTTAACATTTTGGAGTGTTGTCACCTGCCCTATCACATTGTTACTGTCATTTTTAAGTAAGGGGGTTTGAACAGGTAAAAACAAGAGAGTAATGATGTCAGGGTAGTGGAGGGAAGCGGGTAATTGATGATTGAACCCTGGGAAAGAGGCAGGCAGGCGGGCGTACATCCTGGGTATCTATCATGCTGAGTAATGTTCAGAATGTCAAGGAAAGCATTGAACTGAGAGCCATATTTGCTGTATTGATGTAACAATGTTTAGATTTGTTTTTGTTTTATTATTTCAGTTAGGGGTGTATACACAGGCAAAGGATTTTAAGGCCAACATTACGCTTGATCATCTTGCCTCACAGGAGGGACAGGGTGGGATGACCACTTGTAATGTTATCCACTATTATATTCATTTGTTTATTTATATAATTATTGTGTCTTCATTTCCAATGGAATGACAGATCGGATTACAATGAGACAGATGACCATTTGAGAACCAGACGTACATAAACCAGTTGTAGAGTAAACCTGTCAATGTCTTATTATATTGATGAACATCATGGGAAATATATATAAATATATATATATTGGAAAAATGAATAATTATAATGACCTGTGTTTATTGTTCGGAGTTAGAAAATCAAAATGTGTGTGTGTTTGAAAACAATGACATTAAAAGAAATAAAATATATGATAAAAGAGTGGCCTGGTCAATTGTTTGTACTGATCAGTAGGTGGTGTCAGTATTTCCATACATAAAAGAAAAGCATGAACTGCATAATAAAATAAGTTAGAGATACACATTTCAAATGCTTGTGACACTCAACCCAACCCACCCAACACTACATGCTATTTGCTGGACACTGCAGATGAAAGTAACATTTCAGCCAATCATTGTTGACATTTGGCCCAATCTATGTCATAATAACCCATAACTGTTTTTCTAAGGAAGTTTCTTTTTGTGGTTGATGCAGCAATCTGTCTTTATTCCAGTAAAGTGCAGTAACGAAGCACGTGGAACATACTCCAGATTCAGCGGTGCAGATCTGGACCACAAGCTTGAACTAGGCTTCTGATGCAAACACGTCCGCTGCCTGAGATGGTTCTCAATGGCCTACCCCCATTCCCATACAATTATTAGCTGCAGTCACTCACACCTCAGTTTGCTTCCTGACCCCAGGTGTCTGAGCAAAACCTGCCTGGAGACCTTTCCTTTGTTACCATGATAAGAGTACCATTTTGGAGATTGTGCTGACCAACTTTTGGTGGTCACAGCAGCTGCCTGATCATGAATCTCATGTTCACTCACAGGATATACTGTCATTTTCTTACAGTTTACAATGAAAGTGCATAGTTACTTGGTCGCTCACAGATATTCATCACATTTTGTATGGGTGCCTATTAATAAAAGGTTTAAATGAACCACTTCTGTAAGGCCATGCTCATCTGTGGGGCCCTCTGTCTCTCTTCTGCACACTTCCTGTGTACTTTCCCCACCTACAAGTTGACAAAAAGCCGGACTGAGTACCGTGACGATTGTTTTCCTGCATCTTCTCGTTAGAACTACTAAACTACTGATTGATGAGTTGGCTTATTCTACCCCACACTGTTTCCGATCGGCTGCCATGAAAGTAACGTAAATTAACACATGGTTTAATCAGAAAAGAAAACAGCAACAGCAGAGACAGATCTTATCATACATTAAGCCAATAGTGGGTTAATGTGATCCTTGACATTCCTACACATCCTTTCCAAAATGAAAAACTGCAAGGAGCAGTGACATGTATCATGAATACCTAGGTGAGGTTGTCTTTTCCAAAGGGTCTACTTCAACATGCCAAACTGCCATTCAGGATCAGTTTATCACAATATGAAGATGACAGTGACTTGCCTTCCAAAATATCTTCTTACATTATTGTCCACACACACACATTTAGAATTATTACAAAAATTTGTAATTATATATATTCATATTTATTCTGCACTTTAAATAAAAGGTTGTCATGAACAGATACCCTTTGTAGATGTGTAGATGGTGGGGTTCAAGGAGTAGGGTTAGGGCGTCCATGCTCAGACCTTTGCTTGGGGCCCTGGAAACACCCCTGCACCCAGCATAGTCATGAAAAATGTATAAGCTGCCAATTTAAAAAAAAGTCTTCAAGTATTATTTTGCTACGTATGGATGTGCAGGGCAGATGGGGAGAGCACCCTGATGAATTGGTCGTGAGCCAGCTCAGTTTGCACAGTAGATGGTATGTGTGGGCACCGCCATCTTTATTTACATCTGTGCCAGAAGCTCTGACTCATTCTCCAGCTGACATTGCAGTGCCAGCACAGGCATGCCTGTCACCTCCTCCATCTTGATTCACACTGAATGTCGGGCCAGGCCTTTCAAGCAACAGCAGGTCTGCTCACTGGGCCGCTCCAGATCCTGAGTTCCTCTCTCTACATTCTTCCACACAGCACTCAACTCCACTTCTGACACCAATGTGATGAGCTAGTCAGGAAGAACAACCAGTGAGACCACATCTTTGGCAGTTTTGCCTATTCCTGGGTGCCATTGACTGCCCAGCCCCAAGAGTGACTCTTTATAGGTTACTCACAGTACTAAGTATTATTTTTTCCGTAGCGAAATTAACAGGAAAAAATAGAATAATGGACAGAGACACTTCCCATCACTTGTAATGAAAGATCAAAGCCTTTACTCAATTGGCAGTCAGTGACAGATTCTCCAGGTTTGACATTGCTTTTCTGCAACAGTGATGCTATAATGTTGATGGAACCGAATAGTGATGTTCTCCTGTTGTGTCAGATGTGAACTGAGTGCTTATAGTATTTTGTACCATCTTACTCTGTAACCCTGGATTTGTACTCTGTCTTTGTCTCATTAAGAGCAAATAGCTGAGACCTGACTCATTAGTATTTGAACTCCTTCCCCCCAGATAGTCTCCTTCCTCCTATGAATAACCCCCCTTTAAGGACCCACTCCCCTACAGGTGAACCCCTCATTGTCCCCCTTCCTGCCATTACCTATAGGGTGTGGTCTTATCACCATTACCCTACATGACTGAATGGTATAAATGCCAACACCTTCTGACTGTCGGGTAGGCCATTCTCTGAGCGTTTTCCGGTCCTTTCTTGTTTGGTGTGCTTATTGGATTCTATCAATGTTATTGAGGAAATCATTGTAGCATTAAAGAGGTAGTGTACGCTTAAATGTGTGTTTTGAGCTGTAAACTAATGGATATGACAGTACTGTGATGAAACACATCAATGCTGGGGTTAATATAAAAAATATGACCAATTTTCATAAAAATCTGCATTTTATGGATTGAAAACACCCCATTTACTGTTTTAAATCATCCAAGGCTACTGGTAAGATGAAAGAGATCTATGCTGCATTGCAATTCTTAGTCTTATCAGTTTGAAACAAACACACAATGTCACTCGCTGTTCCAAACTCAAGTGTGTGTACATGTTTTCTATACTCATGTGGAACACCAGCACTGCGTTGTCGCAACGTGACCACTGAGCCCCGTGATGCATAACTCCGCCTCCACATCCACAAATAAGGGTTTGGGGGCGCGGTCTACTGTGATTGGGCGGCAGCGGACTAGTTTGGAAAACCAATCACAGAGGCATAGGGTGGCTCGTGCTTCATACTGCTTCCTCGGCTGAACATGTTGTTCCACGCCGCTCCTTAATGGCTGCTCCTGCACGTGTAGCAATGCGTGTACCATGCTGTGGGTACACACACTCTAGCACAGGGAACGCTCGGTTCGTGGCAGAGACGCCCAAGCAAGCCGTAAGTACTGGACGGTCCGTTTGTGTGTCTTGTTGTCTGAAAATTTGTATACCTTCGGAAGAGATACAAACTGTTAATTTTATAAGAAAGTTTGCCGTTGCTATGGTGTTTAGCTAAAGTAGGTGTTGTGATAGATTTAGGTTAAAATTCTAACTACCCTGGAGTGTAACATTAGCTAGAAGTCTATTAATCACGCTGACGTTATACAGAAGTTGTTAATTAATGAAAAGCATGAACGCTTTCATCATGATCAACTCTTGCATGTTTTGTTGAAATATATACGATGCTGTGTATATAGAAATGTGGTTTAAAAAACGGTTGCCATTCATGTTTGCAAGGTGCATGTTTTTTTATCTAACGTTAGCTGTCTTTATTTGGCTTATGGCTAGCGATTATTGTAATCCCATAAAATACGCTTTTTGTCGAATTCAGTGTCTGACAGTGTCAAACTCACGGTCCTTTAGCTGTCAATTCAGCGTTTGCGCTAAAAGAAACTTAGCTGTTTGTACACAGCCCTGGCTCTGTAGATAGGAAACAAACAGCTCGGACCGAGCCATAAACAACCCCAGCCAATCAGCACGGTGCTTCAGGTGCACGGAAGGGAAGGTTGTGATCCCATTGGCTGATGAGCTCAAATATCAGCAAACTTTAGCCGAAACCGAATCGCGGACTGAATCCTCAGTGTCAACGTCCTTGTTTACTGACGACAACTAAAAGTGGCCGTGTTGGTTCTTGTTAACCAAAAATAGAGCTCCAATGATAATTCATTAGTTAGTAGTTGGCTAAACAGCAAAAAAACATGACCAACAGCTAATTTGAATGCCGCCTAAGCATTGTCATGTATACGTAATGTTTGATTTGACTGTTAAATTGACTCAAATATCCCAGTCACATATGTTTCTGTTAAAGATGGGCTCAAATTCAGTGATTTTGTAGATTATTTCGTATTTTACACCAGCTGACTTCAGAATGTTGACGGGTCAGATTAAAAAGAATCAAGACTTTAGCCTGCACATGCAGGAAGTGATGTGCTAAGATATAAACTTTTATTGTACCACCCATAAATCTATGACTAATGTGAACTTTCGTGTTGCTTTGAGATTTTACACATGTCACTGCACATGCATGCTACCACTCATTGTTATTGTTTTTGTTTTACTTTCCATCAGGTTGAAAACGAGCCAAGTCTAGATCTCTACAGGACAACAAAGCAAGCAGACATTTATCCTCTTCTCTGGCTAACACATTGTATCCACAAGAAGAGCAATAACTTAAGGTTTTGGCCCGAAGGCCAGTCCAGTCCAGAGCAAATCAATGTTCAGCACCATTTATACCATTTTCCTCCTGATAAAGACTAATTGAATGACATAAGACTCCAAGCCATCCTTTCACTATTATGAGTAAGGCCAATTCTGAGGCCACTGTCAGTAGCAATGCCATCGGAGGGCCGGCCGGCGCTGAAGATGACGATGAGGTAGGACGTGAGGCAAGCTCCCCCATGCTGAGTGGCAGCTCGCTGTCCAGTGGGGAGCAGAAACCATCCAATGGGAAAAGAGACACCAGGACTCCTCGACGAACCAACCTGGACGACACAGACGGCGGGAGTGCGTCGAGTGGGAACGACTCGGCCGAGCGGGAGTGCGAGGGCCGCCGCGGCCGAGAGGCCTCTTCATGCAGCTCGCACAATGGGAAAGACTCGGCCTTGGAGACTACAGAGAGCAAGAGGTGACACTCAGAACAAAAATGCATGCAGAGAGCTTGAAGTGTAGTCATTATTACTAGTTATTATTATTATTACTAGTTATTATTATTATTACATTATTACTATTGTAGACTACTGGAGCAGTAGCCTTTAATCCCTCTAACCAAATCTCCTCTCTCTGGCCCACTGCAGCTCAAACTCCCACAGCCCGTCACCTCCCAGCAGCTCAATGGCGTACAGCCTGCTGAGCGGGGGCAGCTCGGAGCAGGACCCCCCCAGCACCAGCGGTTGCAGCAGCGATCACCCGCAACGCCTGCAGACCCAGCGGGAGCTGCTCAAGGCCCTGCGTGAGCTCAAGATCCGCATGCCACCTGACCACAGGGGCAAGGGACGCTCCAGCACGCTGGCCTCCCTCCAGTATGCACTCAGCTGCGTCAAGCAAGTCCGCGGTGAGTCCACTGGAAAATTCTGTTTTGTAATGCAATGTCTGAGTGAGCGGTAGTGTTGGAAATCATGTTGTGAAAAGTGCTTTATGTTAGGAACTTTAATTTAAAACTTTTGAGAATTCACTTTTTTTTGTCACAAACGCATGTGAACTGTGTTGCCTAGATGTCCACTAAAGTTAGCATGATGACCAGCTAGAGCCACACCCTCCCCTCTCGTAATATGACTGTACCTCAAGAGGTGCTAGTGAGTGACTGTAGCAAAAACAGCAAGGCAAAACAATGGTGCGGTCACAGGCATATTACTTTTATTATGTCGGTTTATGTTTGTAACTATAAAGTCTTATTGTCTTATTGTGTTACTACAGCAAATCAGGATTACTACCACCAGTGGAATGTTGAGGAGACCCACGGATGCTGTTTGGATCTCTCCACTTTTACCATTGAGGAGTTGGACAACATCACTTCTGAATACACTCTCCAAAACACAGTAAGAACTCAATACACAATTTCAGCAATATCATTTTGGGGTTGAATCACAAAAAAAATGCAAATTTGGGAACCCCTGGTCCACATTTCGTAGCTTCACTTGATGGTTTGTGCTATTCACTTTGCTCTCTGCTTTAAAAAAAGAAACAAGTCTATATTCTTAAAGCCTCTAAACTCTACCCATGAGATCTGGATGAGTGTTAGCCACCGATCATTAAAGCCTCTCTCCTCTTCTCCTCTGTCAGGACACTTTCTCAGTGGCAGTGTCCTTCCTGTCAGGGAAAGTGGTGTACATCTCACCCCAGGCCTCCTCCCGGCTGTGCTGTAAACCTGAGCAACTGCAGGGGGCGCTCTTCTCAGAGCTGCTGGCGCCACAGGACGTCAGCACTTTCTACAGTAGCACCTCTCCCTGCAAGCTGCCAGCTTGGCCCTCCTGCAACACCTCTGGTGAGAAAGAAAGGAGGACTGTGTATATACATATATATACAGTCGATAGATAGATAGATAGATAGATAGAGAGAGAGAGCCCAGAGCAAGGATATTAATCTTTAACAACTGTGTCAAAAAACCTCAGTAGAGCGGCTCTTAGATCGATAATTGAATAGGTGATTCAACCATATTTTGTGTGTGTGTGTGCGTAGACTTTCCAGGCGATTGTACTCAGGAGAAGTCCATGTTCTGCCGGATCAGTGGTGCGAAGGGGAGTGAGGTGGAGGTGCGCTACTACCCCTTCCGTCTGACTCCTTACCAGCTGACCCTGAGGGACTCGGACAACTCCCAGCCCCAGCCCTGCTGCCTTCTCATCGCTGAGAAAGTGCACTCAGGATACGAAGGTAGGAGGACACAGAACCTCTCTTTCACTCACTCACTCACACTATCGCTCTCTCACACAGACACACACTCTCCTTGAACTCTTGAGAGGAAGCTTTCTTTGCCTTGAAGCTGAGGATCGCTCTGTACTTTACAAATATAGTTTAACGCCCACTGTTTCACTGTCTCTCTCGCTTTCTTTTTTACTGACATGCTCTTTCTCTATCTCTCTCCAGCTCCTCGTATCCCTGATGATAAAAGAATATTTACTACAAGCCATAGCCCGAGCTGTGTCTTTCAAGAGATCGATGAAAGGTCAGTGTGACCCCTGTTATTGTATCAGAGCTGAGCAGTTAGATTGTGCCATACAGTCTTGTATTTGTTTATATATAATTACATGTAATTACTTAATGCCTTCACTGTTATATTATGGAGTCACAGTTCAACATGTGGATGAATAATACATGTTTATTGCACACTAGAGCTGTACCTTTGCTGGGATATCTGCCGCAGGACCTGGTGGGGACTCCCATGTTGTACTACCTTCACCCCGAGGACAGGCCCCTTATGCTGACCATTCATAAGAAGAGTGAGTTCCCGCTGTCTGTTCAGTCATCTGTGGCTACTATCTCTATCGTCTGCTGCCTTGCAATATCATTACAATACAGCACTAGTCATTTATATGAACCATCATTGATATTTGGTTCTTTAGACACATGTAGATGAGATGGACATATGGGTTGTAGAATAACCGTGTATGAATAACTTGTGTGTAATAACCTAACCCTGGTTTCCTCTGTCTGTGCTTCAGTCCTTCAGTTTGCAGGCCAGCCTTTCGATCACTCTTCCATGCGTATGTGTGCGCGGAGTGGGGAGTATCTGACCATCGACACAAGCTGGTCCTCTTTCATCAACCCCTGGAGCCGCAAAGTGGCCTTCATCGTGGGACGGCACAAAGTCAGAACGTGAGTAACTGTCCTCAGTACTTTTCGTTTAAATAACTAATTCTCGAACCTGTTGAAACATTTTTCGACCCTGTGAGTACTCTTAAATGGCACATATGAATGCTCCAAATCAATAGTGTTTGAGTGCGTATATGTAAATAATGCAGTAAGGAAAATGACATGAAATGCAACTCATTGTACAAATAACATAATTAGCTTGTAGACTTATGTCCAATGATACTTATACTGATGACATCTCAACAAATCTCTAACAAAAAGCTCAGTTGCTCAATATCCTCTCAACAAGTGCACTATTTCCCCCCCTGCAGGAGTCCACTGAATGAGGATGTGTTCACGCCCCCTGGTGGCAATGAGGTGCGCAGCGTGTCCCCGGACGTGGCCCAGCTGAGCGAGAAGATCCACCGTGTGCTGGTGCAGCCGGTGCACTGTGGCAGCTCGCAGGGCTACGGCAGCCTGGGCAGCGGCACCGAGCAACACGCCAGCACCGGCTCCTCTAGCGACAGCGCCGGACGCGGGAACGAACTCCGCAGCCTCTCTCAGAACCAACTCAGACCCGTGAGTGAACATGCAAACACCGATAAGAATTAGCTTACAAAGTGCAGTGTTGCCCATATTCAGACGGAGACATCCACATTTGCTCATGGACCCTTTTAATATGCATTGGCCATGATGGACACTGTTTTTTCTATCTGTGCAATATCACTTTTTTTTTTTTTATTATTATAACTATATACTGTACCCAGGTTAAAAAATATGAATGCTTTATGTATCGTTTTTGAACTGCGTTCGCTTTCAGTCCTAAAGTTAAAGCCTTGAGCATAGATGCATGTTAAAGCTAGGCTTATGGTGAGAAGGCACCACTACACAACATGGCTACTTCTGTCTTATTTAAAATCTCTGTTTGCCCTTTTCTAACACTTGAATGGCTTTGATATTTTAACACACTTGTTGCTTACTCACCTTTGTTAATACTATCCCCCCCCCCTTTTATGGACTACAGATGACTTTCCAGCAGATGTGTAAAGATATACACATGGTTAAAACAAGCGGCCAGGATGTCTTCATGGAGTCACGAAACAGACCACCACCTTGTAAATATTCTAGCTTGGGTAATTATTCCAGACATGTTCCTTGTCTTAATGAACGAGTAATGTACATTTCATTTTGTATCTGAGTCAGTCCTTTGTATAATGGCTCAGTGATTTATTGTCATATATTTTTGTCAAAAGTTTTTTTGTATCTGTGATTTTCATAGTGGTTCGAGCAAATCTGCAGAAATCTGTAGAAAATTCCAAAGAGGTACTTCAGGGGGCTCCACCCTCTCTGAAACCCCTCCCTGTATCAACACCCCCTCCCAGGAAAGAACGGGTCACGGCCTACTCGTACCAGCAGCTGAACTGCCTGGACAGTATCATAAGGTATGCCAGTTTGAGTGTTCAAATGTGACCAAAAAGGAGAGGCTGACGCTTTGACTGTTTATGTGTGTGCATGGGAAACACATACCCAGGGAGGTCACGCTTTTTTTTTTTTGTTTCTGAAACTCCATTATCTAAGTGTGCAGCTATTGCTAAGGCCTGAAGGTAAAGCAGATCCGTGTTCTGAGGATGTTCTTTTCTTAGTTATCTTCAGCAGAAGCTGTTATCTGGAATTAGTCACAGTGATTGTCACAAGGCCTGTCACATGGTTTTACATCCTTAGTTGAGGCATATCAGCACTGGAGGAAATGATTCAACAGTGCAAAATGTAAACAAAATGTTAATTTCTTGTCGGTCCTCAGGTACCTGGACAGCTGTAACGTGCCCAACACAGTAAAGAGGAAGTGTGGCTCATCCTCTGGCACCACCTCCTCCACCTCTGATGACGACAAGGTCACAGGTACGCACTACTAGAGCCGGTTGAGGCTGCTGCAGTTTTAATGGCCCTGAATGGGAATGTAAACAATGGTAAACTGTGTAAAATACAGCTTGTTGTGAGTAGATTTTGCTCTTTTCATTGTTCTGAAACTGACTTTTGAACATATATTGAATATCAGAATTCACAATATACTGATGGAGAGCCTGAACTCCCTGTGTTAATTTGTTTCCTGTGCTCGTCTCCCAACAGGTATAACGGAGACGCTGGTGGTGGCCGACGGCTCCAAACCTGCTCTATCTCCCCTGGCGCTGCACTGTAAGGCAGAGAGTGTGGTGTCTGTCACCTCCCTGTGCAGTTTCAGCAGCACCATTGTCCATGTTGGTGACAAGAAACCCCCAGAATCAGGTTAGTGTTTATTCTGCTTCATTTCTTCACCCGTCTGCCTCTTCTTTGGCTCTGTGATTTTTTTTTTTTTTTTTTAAATTTTTTTTTTATTATTATTTTTTTTTATTATCTATGACCGTTCATTTTGTTGTCCTCATCTTATTACCCTACTCTGAAGCACGTTCAAAACACACATGCACTAACTCTCTCACTTACCGTGTGTCTCTTTCCCATTCTTTTCCCACAATAGATATCGTCATGATGGAAGAGGCTCCAACCACGCCCACCCTCACACCAACCCCAACCCCAGCCCCCTCCACGCCAACTCTAGCTACCAGCAGCATGACCCAGCCACCTCCCCTGCCCTCCGCCTCCCCGAGTACCTCTACACTCCCTGGCAAGGACACCCGCAGAACAGGGTCAGCAGCAACACCAGGAGGAGGTGCTGGCTTGGCTACAGTGGGCCTGACTAAGGAGGTGCTGTCTACTCACACACAGCAGGAGGAAAAGGCCTTCCTCAACCGTTTCAAGGGCCTGAGTGAGCTGCTTGTGCCGCAGCCCAAGCCCAGTCCTCCACCTGCAGGCAAAGGTACCATATCCTGTATGTATTTAGTTACTAGATGTAGTTAATGTTTTGTAATATAAATAAACTCATCTGTGCTAGTGATGTGGTGGGATGGGAAAAATCACTTTGAGTCGGACACTCACTCACCCTTCCCATCTCTCCTCCAGGTGTTCGTAGCTCTCAAGATTACCCAGCAGGAGGCACCAGTGGGCGGAAGCGAGGCCGGGGAGGAAAGAGGCGGAAGCACCAGCCCGAGGGCTCCCATCTTGGCAGTTACCCCGCGCCCTTCACTATGCCTCCTCGACCCCCCACGGCCCTGTTCAACCCTGGCTGTTTCCCCACCGGCCCGCACATCTCCATGGGCCCCCAGACCTCCTCCTCCTCATGGCCGTCCTCTGTGGGCTCCCATGCCAGCATACCGCCCACAAACCCTCAATTTGCCCCCGGCTGCCTGCCTTATTATCCCATCTACCCGCCCCAGATGCCCCACATGCCCCAGATGCCGACCTCACAAGTAATTCCATCCATGCTCCCGCCGGTTATGGCGTTAATTCTGCCCAACTACATGTACCCTCAGCTCGGTGGGCTGCCACAGCTGAACCTTGCTGGCGCCGCACCGCTCAACACTCCCATTCCAAACCTCAACACTGCAACTGCACCCCAGCCAATGCCCCAGCTAAACCCTTTCACCCCCCAGTTTAACCCTGCTATGCCACAAATGAACCCAGTTCTGAACCCAGCAGCAGTGGGCCATCCAGGTTTAATGCCATCATTGATGCCATTTAATCCCACCATGCCTGCTGTCCCGCAGCCCTTCTACAACCCAAATATCATGTACCCCCCGTTCCCAAATACAGTCCCCATGACCCCCGCCTCTGGGAACCTCTTCACCCATGGCCCGTCACGCTCCTGTACGCCCCAGTCGGGCGGGGGGCTAGCCAATGAGGAGCGAGATGATGCAGACTCACCCCTCTTCCACTCGCGATGCTCCTCCCCGCTTAACCTGGTCCAGCTGGAGGAGCTGGCCGGCACCAAAGCCGAGGGCTCAGCGATGGGACTGCAACAGACCCCACCCCCGGTGGGAGCAGCGTCCCAGGGGATGTCAGGAAGCAACTCCAATGGAGACACCAATGGAGATGACGATAATGTGAGTCATCAGATTTTAAACACACACAGCTCCGACTGTACATATATCAATGGCTATAAGCATATTTTAATATTTCTTTTGTGCAGAAACGGTGCTTTAAAAAGAAACCAAACAATATTTTAGGTTGGACAGTTTTTTGACCGTGCTGTAGTACTTCATGTAACTCTCATCAATAGTAATTATTTAATAAAGCATTTTCTATGGTGTACTACATACACTGAGATATGGACCTCAGCATTCCTAACTCGTTACTCTCTCATTAGTCATTCCATGTTGACCTATAACTCTAACTGTTCTCTATCCCAATGTTCTCCTTCAGGTGGAAACCAATGAGTCCAACCAGGATGCCATGTCAACCTCCAGTGACCTTCTGGACCTTCTGATGCAGGAGGACTCCCGTTCAAGAACTGGTTCTGCCACCTCTGGGTCTGGTTCTTCCGGTTCTGGTTTGGGATCCTCAGGCTCTGGATCCAATGGATGCAGCACCACAGGGAGTGGTAGTGGAACCGGTGAGTTCTAGCTGACTGGCTTTATTGTTACAGTGCTAATTTGTAAGAGGATTGGTCCATATATTTGTTTCTGGAAACCTTTCCCCCCCTAAAGCCATTTTTTTTTTCTTCAACTGCTTTTATGTAATGAAACACATCTCTGCTTTGAGACCAAACCTTGGCTTTAAAACATAACCTTAACAGTTCATGAACAAAAATAAGCCTGCAGGCAAACCAAGTGAAGAATAGTAACCCATTCTGTATTAGTTTTGACATGTTTTTTTTTTGCCTTTTAACAGGTAGCAGTAATACGAGCAAGTACTTTGGCAGTGTGGACTCCTCCGAGAACGACCACTCCCACAAGCAGCAGGCAGGAGACGCCACAGACGACCAGTTCATCAAGTATGTCCTCCAGGACCCCATCTGGCTCCTTATGGCCAACACAGACGACAAGGTCATGATGACCTACCAGCTGCCCAGCAGGTGAGCCAGCCGTTGCCATAGTTACAGGGCTGTAGCCCATGGACCAGTGTGGATGGGTATATTGTGTGTCTGTGGGGATCACGGTGCTATCTGCTCCTGCTTGGCATGTTGTTGAATATGTGTAGTCAGCTCTCTATGTCTCCAGGCCACAGTGTGTGGGGTTTATTTTTGTCTTTGAGGAATTGTCATGTGTGCTAGTGCATCATGTATGGCTTGAGGCAGCAGCAGCTATTCTTTACTCCCCATAGATAATAAAAAGGGTAGCACATCTCTCTTTGAATGTGCAGATCTTAATTTAGTGCTGTCCACCAGCCTGGCTCTCGTATGAAGAATAATATTTACTTGCTTGTCATTTTCACTATGACTATATTTCGCCAAGTTACTGAAAGTGCTTACTATGTAGGCTGCGAACTGTACGTTTCATGGCTTGTGTTTTTGTGTATCCAGAGACAGGGAGACGGTTCTTGCGCAGGATCTGGCGGCTCTGAAGGCGGTGCAGAAGCAGCAGCCGCGCTTCACCGAGCAGCAGAGGAAGGAGCTGAGCCAAGAGCACCCGTGGATCCTCACCGGAGGCCTGCCTGACGCCATCAACGTCACGGTGAGTCCACACAGAACCTGCCTCTAACCAGAAAGACCTCCGTCCGTTGTTTTGTGCTGTCGTCCCCAACGATAGCGCCAAAGTATGGGGAAACGGTCTTGACGTTGTGAACCCTTGAGAGTATCAGTTATGAAATGTTTGTGTTTGTGTGTGTCTTCCAGGCCTGCACAGACTGCAGTGGCACCAAGGTCAAACCTGTATCACCGCTATTCCTCAAAGACAAGCTCCATCTCCAGCTGCCGGAGGAGGTCGACACCACTGGTCACACAGCCAGGACCTCCGCCGCCAGCGCCTCCTCCGCCCCCCCGTCGGACGACGTTGCAGAAGCAGAAGAGGCGGAGCGTCTGCCCGTGAGGCCCAGCGACGAGGAGCTGGAGGTGACGTCGTCCGCGGAGGTGTGTGCGGAGGAGTGAGGAGCACTCCGACACAGCGCCACCAGCAGGGGGACCAAGGAGTCCCAGAGAATCACCAATGCGGTCGACATGCGGTCGACATGCAGTCATGCCTCTTAGAGCTAAGGTTCAGGCCAGCTCGGCACACACCGCATACTGACTGTTAATACTAGAGCTTGTGCTGTTCCACATGGACAAGACCGATACTGACCCAGCTGAGTGCACTCAGTTGTGTTGGTTAAGGTTTGTCAATCCAGAGGGTGGATCCAAAGTCTGAATTACCGAAATTTAGTGATACTTTGTGTACCTGGACCAAGTGAAACATGAGCTTGACAAAAGTCTGCAAAGAGGTGGTGGTAGGAAAATATGTCGATATATTCCAGTGGTGAAGTTTACCAAGGGTCTAACGGCATGCGCGCTTAATCTGTGTGTGCGCATTACCGAACTAATGTGCAGGGGAGTGGGAAGTAAGAGAGAGGCCAAAGTAAGCCCTTCAGTCATTATTACTTGGGTTCCCACTCACACTGGATGGAATGAAATGTACTTGAATTTGAGACAAATATTTAAAGGTGCAGTCTGTAATTCTATTCTACACTTTTTGTCAAATTCAGCTAATTGCTCCAAACGGTCCTCTAGCTGTCCATTCAGTGTTTTCGCGCCAAAAGAAACTCCTGTTTTCGTACACAGTCCTGACTCTGTAAATGGGAAACAAACTGGTTCAGAGCGAGCCATAACCAATCCCAGCCAATCAATACAGAGCTTAAGGAGCACGGAAAGGAGGGGTAAAATTAGTTTTATCTGTTGAGCACAAATATCAACAACCTTTTGTGAAACTGAAACCGAATCGAAAACGTCACCTTTAAAGATAACATACTAAAACGTTACCTTTGCCTGAAGGGTTTGGAGGGTGCCTAAAATTCCAGTCAAAGTTTGCATTGTCATAGTGAACAATGTTGGGGAGCTGGTCTCCCTTAAACCGGTGATTTTGTTCACACTGCCCCTTTAAACTTATATTATATGGGAATCGGGTTAGCATTGTATTTCCATATTTCACCAAGAGGCACTCAAACAATAAGAACCCTGGGTTTAGGGGGAGGCATGCTCGACAGTTTTGTAAGTACTTTATTTAGATGTTTCTTTAAAAGAACTTATAAAAAAAATTGTATCTGTCGTAATGTATATTTGTAATATTGTGCTCTCTGTGTTTGTATATGTGTATACAAAGCCCAGTCAGTTGGTCTGTGGGTGTATAGGAGACTGAGAGCTGACGCACTTTTAAAATGTGTTGTAATGGAAGTCCTATGCCCAGAAGACTGCTGTGGTTTAATATGGGCTGTTGAATTACTGTGTATTCTGTATATAGATGCTCTCGAAGTTTTTCCCTTTTTTGTTTATTTGAGACTTAAATTATATTTTTGTATTTTATTTTATTCTTTTCAGAGAATGGCCCTTTGTAAAATATTTTGTTTTGTTTTTGGGCAAAGGGACAAAACTACACAAATGGACAGAGCCTCCGATTTCTCAGGAGCTTAGATATGCGTTCCCATGGTAACGCCATTGTGTTGCTGAGTAGACAGCAGTACTTGAGGAAGGAAAAAGAAAATAGAACAATCTCGCTTTTCTCAAGATGATGATGATGGTGTGTGTGAAAGCAGGCGGAGATATCAAGGCCAGAAGTGTACATAAAAACAGGGCGGAGATAACCCAATACACGGTTACTTTTATTTGTGAAGCAAACAGTATCAATGTCCAATTGCTTATTCTCCTACTGTGTTTTGCGTAAGTGGCAGGTCCCTGAGTCGAGTCAGGACTGGTTAGTGTTCTGTAGATGTTCAACACAAGGCAGTCCTAGTCGCTCACATTTAGATAGTGATTTTGACATACTTCATAGGAGGCTGCCTTTCCATGACTTAATGTGTAGCACCCCCCTGGACAAGGCAATGGCAGCCATTTACTGCCGGGACGCCTACCACATAGTGGTCATCTGGTGGGGAGGCAAGCAGACTGGTTAGAGATTAGATTGCATCAGGCATATTTTAGGGAGCCTGAATATAAGAAAGAAGCCATGTGGGCCAGGACACTGGGTTTACCACTTACCAGTATCTAGTACCAGGACCACATCTCAAAAGGTTAACTGTTTGTGTTTGTGTATATATACGTGTATGGGGAGGTCTCTTTAACATGTTGTAGCAGTGTGATCAGGTGTTACACAGCCCAGGAGAAAATTTGAGATTTGTTGTTTTTCTGTCTGACTACTTTTTTTGTAAATAAAGTGTATTTGATTCTATTCCATCTTTTGTGATGCCTTTTATTGTTCCTTATGCATTGTGTGTGTGTGTGTGTGTGTGTGTGTGTGTGTGTGTGTGAGTGTGCAAGAGAGATACACATTTTAGTTTTTCTGGTTTGATCAGTCCAGCTGAGTTGTCTTTCCAACCAATGCCACTAGATGGCAGTGTAGGGCATGAACACTGATTGAGGAGAAAAGGCAGAAGGCAATAGTTTTTTTTTTTTTTTTTTTAACCCTGCACTTCATCTTCATCCTTATCAGTGTTGATGGATTGATTTACAGTGCATGTATTCTCGTTATATTTACAATAACTGCTAAACTTCAGCTTATTTCTATGGCACTCATTCACACAAACATGCTGAAAAACATCACTTTCATCAAATGTTAGGAGCTGCTCAAGTCTGTGTGGTATTTTCCCCTTACATTCCACTCACTCTTTGGTGGTCTCGCTCAGCTCGAAAAGCATTCTGTGGCTTTGGGATGACGCCGGATCCACCCCCCATGCAGTCCCAACACTACTCATACATGAAGTCAAAGAGAACAGGATCATGCTGGAGGATCTTTGTTTCTCTTTACCTCTTCCCCCATGTTCTCTCTTTTCCCCATATATATATATATATTACACATATCTAGGTTCTAAAGAAATAGTGTTGGATAGTTTCCTTCTTCCTTTCTTTCTATGGTAAACTGTTGTATCAATCATTTGACTGTACTTGCACTTGCTGGGACGTATTGGTTAAAATGAAGTTGATTCACCTGTTGGGAGTGCAATGACCTCCCTACTATCAGCACCCAACTCATCCAAGCAATACCTGCGTCATGGAGCGTGTTTGCCCAGCTGTTTTCCCTCATGAAATAAAACATTAATTAGCAGAGAGAATATGATGCTGTCAGTCAGCTGTCAGTTTCCGTGATGGATGGTATTAATATCATCTCATATACGTGCATGGGCTGGTGTCCAGGTGAAGGCCGACTCTGGGCAGGATCAGGCCCTTACTTGTGTGGGGGTGTCAGGGAAGAGGGTAAATATGGAAACCATGGTGATAGGGAGGGAGTAATAGATAGAGCGATAGAGTAAACAAACGCTCCAGCCAACAAGACCACAATGAGTGAGGACGGCCACACCAAGGCCCTTCTGGAAAAATGCAAATATGCAGCTCGAGACAGTTTTGCACATGTGGTTGTTCTCATACATTCCTTAACCAGAAGGTCTGTTAGCCTTCATGCGTTTGGCGCATATCCTTTTATTACTAAC
Source organism: Clupea harengus (assembly GCF_900700415.2). Taxonomy (NCBI): domain Eukaryota; kingdom Metazoa; phylum Chordata; class Actinopteri; order Clupeiformes; family Clupeidae; genus Clupea; species Clupea harengus. The sequence continues at coordinate 12,807,581 of NC_045159.1, read as the reverse complement.
TTGTTCATTTACGGACTCCAGATGTTATTTTTGTGTTTACTGTAGTGATATGACACAGACGTGGACCGATTTACATTTCTGGTGGTAATACTCTCTGCCTGCTGTAGCATGCTGACTCCCCCCTCCAGCTTCTCATCAGTGCCTCAGTACATTTCCAGAGGCCTTTCCTCTCCCCGGACCTTGTCTTCGTTTCCAGCCGTTCACATGCCCCCTGGTCATAGCCCGCCCCCAGTCTCATATCTGCACACTGGCTCATTTTGATGGATTGCTCCACAGGCCATTATTGAGTCGACACTGTTGGACTACAGCCAGGTGTTGGGGTCACTGTTACCCCCCACCATACTCACACACACACACACTAAAAACACATACACACACTTTACCCTCCCACACATACCCCCCCCCAGTCACTTCCCACATCACCACATTCCTGCTCCCTCTCTCTCTCTTATCTACTGACTCCCATAGATGAGAGACACCCCTCAGGAAAAAGCACAGCACAGTCTTCAACCATGACGCATTAATGACTCAAAACACTCTCTCTCCAAAAACCACACTGGCATGTGCGCCATGTGTGCATGTGCAGTCCATCGCTCCCCTTCTCTCTTCCCTCTCTCACTGCCACACTCACTCTCTCTCTCTCACTCTTCCTCTGTGTGTCTCTCTCTTCTCTCTGTCTCACTGCCACACTCACTCTCTCTCTCACTCTTCCTCTGTGTGTCTCTCTCTTCTCTCTGTCTCACTGCCACACTCACTCTCTCTCTCACTCTTCCTCTGTGTGTCTCTCTCTTCCCTCTGTCTCACTGCCACACTCACTCTCTCTCTCACTCTTCCTCTGTATTTTTGTCCCTTTAAACATGGGTCGGGTTGTTTATTTGTTTGGTGTGCCTGTATGCGGCCATGTGGATCTCTACCACCCAGAGCTCCTGGTGTGTTGCTTCATGGGTCAACCTACAATGACTCAGGACCTGCTTCTATCATGGTTTGTATGTTCTGGGCAAAAGAACAAATAAAGGATATTCCTGCTGGATAACGAAAAGGTAACCGCAAACCCGCTGGGTCGTAACTCAGTCCCTGACCATGAGTGCATAAACAGCCCGGCCTGTGTGATAACACAGGGCCCAACTTGGCAGGACTTCTGTAGCTCTGGTGATCCCATCAGACCGCTGTTGCATTTTATCTGCGATGTGTAACCCCCACACCACCACACCCCACCCCAAAACGGGCCCCAGAGAACTGGGCCAAAGGGGTCGGCCAGGGCCACGGCACCAGAACACCACAAAGCCGTAACGAGCCGCTCTATTCAGCAATCATCCACTTATGCCCCTTCAGGATAGACAGAACTCCTCCAACCGTGATGGCGAAGAGCTGGCACTGAGAAAGATGCTCGGGCAATAATACCACGGACCAACAGGTCAGGGCTGGAGGACTACGACTCCAAAGGCATGGGGGAAGTTATCAGACCAGCCCCAAACTCTGATTAAATCATACAATGTCTCTACTGTATCATTCTGTTTACAACCCTCTGCTCAACAGTCACAGCCAACTCTGCCTTGAATCACTTGCATGTCTTTTCAGGTGGATGCATCCAACCTCTCCTGGAACATTGCCTGCTGGGCTTGGCTATCCTGAGTAACAAAAACGGTCCTTATTATGAAAGGAGCAGTGAAGCGTACAGGCATACGCTGTAGAATGTTAATAGACCCCCTGCACGGTGACCTTGAGGAGGTGACATGTCATAAACCACCATGTTCTCTCTGAGACCGGGGTCTATTCCCTACTGCGCACCTAGCGGTTAGCTCAAAGGGTGTGACCTGTAGATGGACATCTGATACCTTTAACCCGAAGTCTGCTGGTGTCCAAGTGTGAAAACAGACTTTAATCATGAGGTGATGGTTAGTGCATGTTGAAATGTATCGTGTTTTATGCAGTCTGGTTGGAAGTAGTGGTAGCACAATAGCCAAGAGAGGTTGATTTTCACCATGCATTCCATCATGAAGTCCCAGCATATCCACAGGGGTTCCAAGAGCTGTAAAACTGAAAGCGGAGAGAGAGGAAGATCTTTCTGGACATTCTCTTGCTTTCTGGGAAAAGACAATGGTTTAACAGAACTGTTGCCTTGCATGTCTGGAGCTTCCCGCCTGTGCTGCATCAGCTCCTGAAAGAAACAGACACACACATGCACACACACACGCACACACACACACACACACACACACACACACACACACACACACACACACACACACACACACACACACACACACACACACACACACACACACACACACACACACACACACATACACACACACACACACACACACACACACACACACACACACACACACACACACACGCACACACACATACACACACACACATACACACACACACACACACACACACACACACAATGGAGCCACATTACAAACTTTTTATAAACTCTGTGTACTTTTCTTTGGACGGTGGGGGGGTTACTAGCGGCCAAAGTTAGCATGGCAACGACATCTGTTTATAATTAAGATCGCCACTCCCCCTTCACAATGCCCCCCCCCGGTAAGATTTGATTCCCTCCCTCATACATGCCTCCAAGAGCTCTCCCTGGTTCTTTTCTTCCTCTGCCACTCATCCCCCTCTCCTCCTCCACCTACCACTCCTTCACTCCACCTCTCTTTCTCTCTCTCTCTCTCTCTCTCTCGTGTCTCCCTCCCTTCTTCTTTCCTCTCTTCTCCTCTGTCGTCTCTATTTCTCTCTCTCTCCTCGCTGTGTGTGTGCTGATCAGTATGGGGAGCATAGGATGCATGTGGACTCTGGGACTCGTCTGTCTGGGTCTCACGTTCAGATGGACACAGGGACAGACCACCAACAGCACCAGGTGAGGAGTAGAAATGTATTGCATGAGTTGGGTGAGGGGCAGGGGGAGGTGGGATTGCTGTCTGGGTGTCTTTATAGAGACACTGTGATAGGTTGTGGCATTCTCGTGTTTACACTGGATCAGGTATCAGGTATCAGGATTTGAAGTGTAGGATTCTCCACTCTGATTTGGAAGTGAGCCAGGTGTTAGGCACTCGTCCACCAGTGGATTGCACTGCACAGGTGAAAGCTCCACCGTGTTTACAGCTTTGTTTACGCTCAATCAGACGGACTGTTTACTAGCGGGTTTTAAAAACAAAACAAAAAACCCTCTTCACAGTCTTTCTTTCACACCCATGTGCATGAAGTAGCATGAAGGATAGAGTTCGCCCCACTCCCCACTCCCCTTATTTGGGTCACCTCAGATGGTTGGTAATTACGCAGCCATGGAGCCCTGGAGCCCTGCTGCAGATGTTTGTGCTGGGGGCTGGTGGCGTTGTCGTAGGGGCTCAGGGTTGACTCAGGTCGGCTTGGCGTGAGAGGCGTTGCTGGCGTCTCCAGACGCACAAGGCTCTTGGTGATACAATCTCCTTTACGGGAGAGTTTGGAAATTCCTTGGAAGTGCTGCATTTTTTTTTTCTCCCAAAAAAATGAGAAATTGCACTGGCTTTTGCGTTTTCCTGGCAACACTTGCTGGAATCTTTGCTGAAGTCGGTGGAGGGTGATTCAACATGCTGACTAGTCAACTATCAATGTGCAAATGACCTCCCCTGTCTGGTTTGGGAATTACTTTCAACTTAGACTGTCATTTAATTAAATAAAAGAAACATCAAATGCCTGCCCTTATTTTACTTCACATGGATGTTTTGACGTTTTTAGTTTAATGAGGCTGCTATAAAACTATGTCTGAAACCACTTTCTCAGAACACTGTCCAGAATGTCAGATCATTGGCCAGTGAATGTCTTTTTATCCTTGGGAGGTAGTGTAGTCATATTTAGGCTACAGCCCTTTCCACCATGTAAAAGTCAGCACTGTGAGTTATTTTGGATCAGGGTTAGGGTTAGTTTGGATCAAATATTTAAACAGACATGAGTTGTCTAAACAGCTGATGGAAAGGTTCAGTTGAGGACTAGGAGGAAAAGAGAGATAGAGAGAGTTTCTTTTGTCCCTGCAGATGTTATATTTTCATTCTGTGGCAAGTATATCCACTTTTAATTGAATCGAATAGAGAGAGAGAGAGAGAGAGAGATGGAGAGAGAGAGAGAGAGAGAGAGAGAGAGAGAGAGAGAGATATGGGACATTGACGGGGGAGGATGGTGTTAGCGGAATGTCATACCCCCTCTGGGCCCAGACTCCATCCTGTCTGCCCCCCCTCCACCCCACCCCCCCTGCGAGTCCCTCTGCTTCCCTCACGTCTGACACCAGAGACGGGGGAGGACACAGAGACAGAGCCCTTGAGCTGGAGAGAGATGAAGCATGCAAATAATGAGTCATGGCCTACTGTGATGGTGTGTGTGTTAGTGTGCAACTGGGAATGTGAGAGACAGCATGTGTGTACGTACACGTGTCTTATTTCATGAGCATGCGTGTTGAGTGTAGGTGTTTTTCTTTCATTTAAGAAAGTGAGTGTGTTTGTGTATGAGAGAGAGAGAGAGAGAGACAGAGAGAGAGAGAGAGACAGGGAGAGTGCAGACACTATTTTGCAGTCTGTTTCATTAACCCTCAGTGTGTTGTAGCATGTGAGACTGTCTCTTTCCCCCCCCCTTCTCAGGCCTGTGTTTCACTGTGGAGGGAACCTGGATGGAGATAGTGGCTTTGTGGGCAGTGAGGGCTTCCCAGCCTTCTACAAACCTGACACCAAATGCACCTGGTACATCACTGTGAGTTCACTTCCCTGCATCACTCAAACTCAATGCAGTTACTCCGTAATACACACTTACATATACTCATGGACACAGCTCAATCTTGTAATCTTGTCTCATCCA
>NC_045159.1:12765239-12797739 GCF_900700415.2 Clupea harengus | reverse complement strand
TTCTATGTGTCTCTCTGTAGAGGTGATTAACTGACAGCCTGTTAGTCAAGATCATAATTCTCTGTGGCGCCAAGCTCCGCCTTTAGGCACCATAACAACACAGGCCATTATCCATCATGTTATGTAATATCCTGTCTCCCAGAAAGGTTCTCATTGTGTTTTTTTATCAGTCTATTGTGAAAAAGACTCTGAAAACTATGGCCTAAGTATATCTAATATCTTTACCACAACATACAAATGACAAAGTGTATGTGTGTGGGGTGGGGGGGGGGGGGCAATTCATTATGCTAAAACATTGGTCCTTACACAATTGACTCAAAGGTTTAGTTCAGTTCAGCACCAACATATGGATTCATGGAGTCATGACAACCTATAGTGAGAACAGTCACATATCAGATGTGTCAGACTAAGTCAGCTATCTAAGAGTTCAGCTTTCACATATTGTAAGTTGAAGTCAGGCATTTCCTGGAATTCCCTATTCATTTCAGTTTCTGTGTCAAGTATACATGGGAAAATAGTGCCATCATATGGTCAAAGTCTGGAACTGCTTTGATACAGTTTGGCAGTTCTATAAAAAATCCAAATGGTTTTACAACTACATCTTTTCTAATGTTACAGTTAGAGAAGATCAGAATGTGTCTTATTATATCAGTTTCAGCATCTTATTCCCTTCCAGTTTTACATGACATCTTTCAAGCGCAAAAATCCAATCAACAACAACACACAAGAATTACTAAAAAATACAAATTTATATAAAGGAGCCTTGAGAATCATATTTTGATTTAGAATAAAGCTAATTTCACCTTTTCCTTTGATAGCAAAAACTGATGAACTGATGAAGTTAACCCATCACTGTACTGGTCATGTTGGATTATTAAATCATTAAGTCATGACTTTTTACATTTTAATCGACAAACGTGGTTTAAGACCACTCAAAATGGAACCTGAATAGATGTCATTCAGCCCCCCAAAATCTATGAAACATTTAATCCCCATATTCTCTGTTAGTTAAAGTCTTGTAAGACTTTACATAGTCAATGAGTTCTGTTTTTAATGGTGCTGGTAGCACCTGTATATGTTAATGTATAACTGGACACATTATTATTGCGTTTTTATTGTTTGCCTCTTTCAACTTCAAGGGATACGCAGAGAACCATACATTTGCAATTGTGTACCCTTCACCCGTGGCATACAAGTATCAGTGTGGGACTCCTTGATTGTCGTGTTTCTGAAATGAATACTAGGGAGATCATTTCTCATTAATATGGTAATACTCATGCATGCATTCACAAAAATAAGACTATTCTACAAAAAGGGCACAGCAGGACACCGGTGTGATGGTTACAGTTCTTGAAGATTTAATAGATTCAACAGAATCGGTTTTGACATTGCAAGATATCAATCTTTTAGTCTCAATTTTATTGATATAAAAGAACACCAAGCAAATATATAGATATTCTATAACATTGTAGACAGAATAATTGGGAGTGATCAGCTTAGAATGAAACCAAACTCACACATACAGGCATTGGCGCTCGCACGCACACATGCACACACGCACACACGCACACACACGCACACACACACACACACACACACACACACACACACACACACACACACACACACAGACACACACACACACACACACACACACACACAATCACACACACACACACACACACACACAAATAAATACCTAAAACTCCACAAAATACCTTCACAGAGACAAAGGACGACAAAGACAAAAGACAACGGACAAATCCAGAGACTAAAATGCACTTCAGGCTAAGTTTTGTAAACACAATTCCTGCTTATTTTTTGCATTTTCTTCCTTTCTTTTACTTTGAAATCTCCATTTCTACAGGACGTACCCAAAACATCATCAACAACGTCAATGTTAGTTTTTATTTTTCCTGCCCAGATTCACAGCTAATTAGTGTTACTATTCCTGATCATCTGGACAGTTCCTATCCTAAGGAGTGCAAATAAGCAAGTCCCTTCAGATGAACTGCCATCATGGAGAGACAGTGGGGCCAAGTCACTGAGGGGTGCTGGGAAGGATAGGGGAAGGATGGCTTGCTGGGCACTGCTGTGCTGAAGGCTGCTATGTGGGCAGGAGGGTGTCGGGGAGTCGGGCTAATAGGTGGTGTCGATGATGTTGCCCTCCATCTGGTGCCGGTAGCTGATCCGGGCCTTCTGGGAGAGGTAGACCTGCCGCACTCCGCCACCCTCGGTGTCACACACCCAGGAGGCTGAGGAGAACTCCGGCTTCACCTCCCCAGATGGTACTGAGAGGAGGACAGGAAGTAGAGGAGAGGAGAGGAGGGGAAAGGAGGAGAAAGGAGAAAGTCAAAGATGAGAAGACCATTACATACCAAACTAAGTAAACACGCAAAGAGAACTAAATAACAGGAGATACGTTACAGTAATGACCAAATTTACTCAAATGCATTCATCCCAACTACATCTATCCGTCCAGTGATGTCCCATGCAAGCCTTTCAAAAGATGCAGGATATCTTACCGGCTGGGGGAGGACCCAGTCTTCCTTTGCCGCGGCCTTTACCATGACGGTAAAAAGGAAAGCACTGCAAAACCTTCACACCCATGACTGCAACTGATGGATCAGACCTGTTGGAAATGGGACAATGTCTGTGAGCATTTAACTGTTCTGCACTCTCTGTTCCATTACTTTAGAGAAAGAAATTAGATTTATATACAAGGGCAGGATTTGTATGATTGGATTTGTAAGCTTCATATCTCACATAAGATCAGGCTAATGTTTTTTGTGTTTCTTATATGGTATTTCACACACATACTTTCAAGTTGCAACACTTAACCTGTAAAGGTACAGTACATACAAGTACAAGTACACATCTCGCCTGTGTTTCCAAACCATATTATACAATGTGATGAGAATGAGATTCTCTAAAAGTAGTGTAGCAGGCATCTCAATGATAGTTGTTCTACACTCCTAATTGGACGAATCCTTGAGTTGACACCTGATCCCTGTTTGCATGTGTTGCGGTCTCTTGTAGCATGCAAGAGTATAACTTCCTGTCCTGCTCTGTTTACCCAGTAGCCTGGGCTTATTAGACATCCCCTCACTTTAACTGCCTTGCAAACAGACCGTGCAAACCAAATCAAAACACAAATTCATCCTGTTGGGGAACTGTGGGATAAAAGCCCTGTTACAAGTGGTAAGCCACATTAAAAGCAACAACATCATTTTCTCCGAACCGAAGTTACATAAACACTCAGATAATCCAAGAGGAACTAGAGCACCATCCAGGCTACCCAAGGATAAGGATGACGTCGACAAACACAAAAATCACCAGCCAAATCAGTATGCCACTGTTAGATACTCAGCATCTATACCCATTTAGTTCGTTGCAATCTATATATTTCCATGCGTAAAATTCACTGTACAATCACAAACTCCCCCAATAGTTTCAGAAATGGTTATTATCATTTCTTATTTCTTCTATTCATTTTATTTAATTTTATTTGTAGCCTACTGTAGAAGCCTCAAAATGATTATCAATTTAACTTCGACAAAACATACATCAAGGGTAAGGGACATTCTGTATTCTACTGTCAAACAAAGTAACTATGTCTCCTTCATATGACTCAGCATTCACATTCATTCCCATGCCTCCACAGTTGGCCTCGCCTGTTTACAAAGCATTTTAGAAGGTAAACCTACCTGATGTATATTAAAGTGCATCCAGTGTATAGTGCTGCGCTGTTGATAGCCTGTGTTAGGATTGAAAGGATTCATCCATGTATTATTTTTCGCTTCTCTGCGTTTGGAGATTGATGCGCGGACGTTGTGAACCGAATTCATTCCCAGTGGATAAAGATGCTTTGCCAAGCTCCCTGTCTCGTTTTTCCGTTACCTCGGTTGCGGGCTTAACTCTACTGCGCGTGCGCGGAAGGCTATGGGAAATTTCCACAAGTCTTAAAATACCTAATCCTCACCGCGTGGCTCCGGGTCAAAACACCGACATTGTCTGCTCAGCCCCTCCCGTGTCTGCTGGACGCTCAGTACTTTGGCAACAAAAGCACGTAATGCCGAGTCGGTCTTAGGGAACAGCTTTGTGGGCAAGCGCTTTGGATGGCAGACACGCTTCACAGTGTACCCTTGTCAAGTATAACAAAAGTGAAAAAGATTTTATGGGACAAAATGTAGAGACGGAGCATACAGCAGAATGTCTGCCTTTTATTAATGAGCATTCTGCAGCATAGGCTTTTGCTTCATTCATGTGCATCATATGGCTTGTGAATATCGAGGCCTGTGTGTAGAGACATAACATTGGCAATTGTATAACTGTTATATCGTGATTATACGCCACTGTTGTACTGTTTATTGTATGTCCTTTACTTATATTACTTAACGCACAGATCCGATACTCTAGGATGCCCCTGAGTATAAAAAACAAACGCTATTTGGATTTATACCAACCGTCATCCCTACTAGAAAGTAATCCTAAGAAATGTGTTTACAACAGCACTAAGTAACCTGTACGAAGTGCCCAAGGACTCCGGTGATCTATTAGGTAATCAGACGAGGATCTTGTCTGCATGGCTCACAGTCTGGTTAACGAGCCAGTTACATGAAAGGGCCATTGATCCCATGGCCAATCAGATTAAAAGTGATTGTTCTAACCCCAGATGCCAGGTCAGTACAGTTCTTGGCAAAAGGGACCAATAAAGCGGCTGGAACTGATCGTAAAACAGCGATCCTAACGATACCACCCAGAGGAAAAAACAGGAAACGAGTTTTTGATTAAAGGGTAGAAGTAGAATTAGCTTGCTGCTTTGTCTCCATATCTACACTATCGTTCTGCTTTTCAAGAGCACATTTCCCTCATCTCTCTTCTTCAATAGGCCTCTCACACTTAGTAAGAAGCGCATTAAACTTTATTTTGAAGTCTGTAGTTCAGACACTGCTCCATTTATGCGTGCTCAGAGTAGTTTTGAGACCGTATATTACTTTATAGATCCAGTAGCACACAGAAACTGTACAGCACAAATTAACCCTTCGTAGTCACATCAAAAACACCCAAATGGTATATTAAAGGAATGTTACCCATATACCTTTCAGGCAGATACAAAAATCAGTTTATTCAGAGATTAGCAGAGAAGAAACATTTGTATCTACAAAGTATGAAAATATACATGAAAAAAAAATACTGTAGACGAAGATAATACAGTGAACATAGATAATTCAGTGTGTTATATGACTTTTACTCTTTTTTTAAATTTTTATCTCTCTTTTACATTTGTATCTGTTCTGTCTATCTGCATGCATCCTGCTATCCCTGAATGCCTCCTGTCCGATGCAAGTTAAAGTTCACTACCCTATCAGTCCAGTCAGCCCATTGGATGAATAATATATACACATCACCGGTCACTACACCAACTCATCTCGAGTGACATAACTGACCGAACGGAAAACCTCAAACTCAACCTGTGTATCGGCTCAGCTCGGCTCGGCTCAGCCCGCATCCTCTCATCATCCAACCTCCCTGTGACTCAAACCCACACGCTCCCTTTCCCCTCCCTCTCGCCCCCCTGCTGGCCGCAGCAGCTCAGGCCGCGGTGGTGTGAGGCGGGCATGTTTTTGTAGACGGCGCGGCTGTAGGGGATGAAGCAGAGGCCCAGCTGCAGGTGGCGGGCAAGACGGCAGTAGGCAGCCAGAGCCAGCACCAGGAGCGGCGTGAGCAGCAGGAAGCCCACCACCAGCAGCGCGACGCAGCCCTCGTCGTTCAGCAGGTCCGAGCAGTACACAGACGTCCCGTGGGGCTGCACCTGTGGATGAGCGAGGGTGGGGAAGAAAAGGGAGTAGGTGGAGGGTGGTGGAGAGAGACGATTGGTTATTAATGAACAGTAGGTTAATGGAGCAATTGTTGGAAAATTATGATTATTTCAGGTGGTCCCTGTGGAGGAGCCTTTTTAAGGTTAAATGTTTGTCAAGCATTGTGTTATAAAGTTTGCTTCGTCAAAAAGTGTCTGGATGTGAAATTGGACATCTAATTGTAGACATGGGAGGCATAGGCAGCGTCTTTGTTCACAGTAATATGCTCAGCACTACACCTAGATGCACCGCAACTCAAAGTAATTTATTTACATGGTAGGATTATATCAGAGGGGTGTTTTTTTCAGTGTAGATGAATGGCATTTCAAGAATTTTGTTTATTTATTGTTAAGTCGAATTTGAAATTTGAAATCTTGGTTAAAGGGGCATTTGGCTTGAGAGTACACTCAGCATAGCTAACAGATGGCTACAGAGAGCAAGACACACACAAGCGCACACAAGCGCACACAAGCGCACACAAGCGCACACACACACACACACACACACACACACACACACACACACACACAGATACACATTTACGCACACACACAAACACACAATCTCTCTCTCTCTCTTTCTCCCTCTCTCTCTCGCACACAGACACAAATACACACACACAGATACACACCCTGTGCACACACACACTCTCTCTCTCACTCTCTCTCTCTCACACACACACACACACACACAGAAACACACACAGAAACACTTACTCGCTTATACACACACACACACACACACTCTCTCACACACACACACACACACACACACACACACACACACACACACACACACACACACACACACACACACACACACACACACACACACACACACACACACACACACACACACACACTGGTACTGCAGGAAGTCAGCCTGATCCCCTGTTCTTCCTGTGGCTCTGCTGGCAGGAAAGTAGTCATAGCAATGCCAAGGTCAGGGTTCCAATTCCCATTAAGAACCCACATACTGAGACAACGTCTGCCACACACTCACCAGTCACTATTCTATAAGAGAAGTTTTTAATGAATTGGTTTACTACAAAGCCTCACACACTCATTGTGATGTGGTGCAAGGAAAATGTTTAGGAGGAGGAGTGTATATTGATATATAGTCTAATAATCTTGATGGTTCTTGCTTATCAGTCAAACAAATTGGGTGTCATTACTTGGAGCTTGAAGTGTGTGTGATAGTCATAGTGTGAAGAGATGAGAGGTTGCTTTGAAGTCATCCATGGAATGTGAGATGAATGGACAGGGAGAGGAGGATATACAGAGTGTTGGAGGAGGAAGCCTAGCTCTGCCGACATACCTTTGCACACACATACGTGGTGTGTGTGTGTGCTCATGGATACTTTACACATGCATTGTTAGAACATGAGCATGTCAGTGATGCGAGCGCACATATACGGTACAGTTTATCAGACAAATTAATTACTTCATCTATATTCACAAACTTTAGTTTTAATCAAGTTCACACACACACACACACTCTTTCAAACATACACACTCTCTCTTTCAAACACACACACACACACACACACACACACACACACACACACACACACACACACACACACACACACACAAACATACACACACACACACACACACACACACAAACACACACACCCTTCCCTGAACACACCTCCATATTATAACTCCATTAGTCAAAAAAATGCCTGAGCCAGTGGCTCACTTCCTGGGGAGCTTACCGAGGAATGGCACAGGAAGCCAAACACCAGCATGACGAGGGCGGGCAGGAGGATGAGGCCAAACACGATGCTGGCCAGGCCGCCGTTGATGGTGGCAATGATCAGGTTCTGCGCCGACACCAGCACCGAACACGCCCAGCAGTCCAGTGAGCTCCGCAGCTCCAGCGGAACCTCACCGGTGCCTCCGCCGGCTCCGCTGCCCGCCAACGAGTAGGGAGGCGGCACCACTACGGTGCCTGACCCCGCGCTGGTCGCCAACGCCGGTGCCATGCTTGACGAGACAGAGTTGGTGTGGTGGAGGCGGGTGTGCTCCCCGAGGTCCGAGTTCCCCATCTGGGACAACGACTTATCCAGAGTCCCGTTTCGAGACAGACTCATTTTTTCTCCCCCAAAAACTGTAAGTCACAAAAGATCAGAGAATCAGAGATCAAGTTACATTCTGAGGACACATGGACTTTACTAGTAGTCTTTATAGCAAAATACATGATTACCAGACGAGTGTATTGACAAGCAGAAATGTTGTGTGACCATTTTGGCAACTACATCTTTGGTTTTACTGAACTCTAATTTTTTAGACAAGACAAAGACAAAGCCTTGTACAAACAAGGACCATTTTGGCCCGACCTGAAGTGTTGAAATGTGCGGAAAGTAAACACAGATAGCTAAAGTTACCGAGCGCCACAGGAAATCGACCCTTCTGCAACATACCTCCCCCAACTTTGTCTCCAGGATGACTAAAAACACCAAACAATGAGTCCAGGAGTTGGAGCTTCAGGAAACAGTATGCTGACCCAAACACATTTCCCCTCCTGCCAGCCTGTGGGACATCTCCCCAAACATTGAACTCCCCCGCCCCTCCCCAATGGAAGACTGTGAAAAACAGACTTAGGCTTGCCCCTCAAATGGTGGTAGGAAGATTACGGAGGAGGCCACAAACGGGTTCACAGGGCACCTGGGAGCCTGTGTGTCTCCATCCTGCGAGAGCGATGGTCCAGTTCTCAGACAACATCCCGTGAATCTGGTCCGCCCTCAAGACAAGGACCATATGTGACATCACTCGCCAATAATAGTAGACACTATTGTTGTGTTTCGTAGAACTTAACAACTTTGCCCTAATCTTGAGAACACATCTTGGCCTTACAATAGGGGGGGGGGGGGGGGGGACCGCCTGAGTCACAAGATGTTTTATCACGTGGTCCTTTTGATTTGGTTTATGGCTGAAACATCTGTGCACTTACGGATCCCCACCAGGCTGGCACTGTCAACGGTTTCGGCTCCTGTGACCAGCTAGAGGTCAATATTTTGGTAGATAATGAGAGAAAGGTGCTCACAGTACCTATTTTACCTCTCTGAATGCTTTTTAAACAGTATCTTCAAAGTGAGGGAGTTATATCTGCAACTATTTAGAAGTGAATGGCATTCATACTCATTCTAATAATAATACAAAACACTTCACAGAAATACAGAAACTATGGTTAATAGCTCTTTTTAAAAGCCATACATTTGACCCTATTTTAGAAGTGGTAACAGTATCATGTAGTGAATCAATTGCTCATGCAGTGAGAAGCTGAAATGAGTGTTTAGGCATGATAGTTATTAGATAGATAGAGAGATAGATAGATAGATAGATAGATAGATAGATAGATGAAAGTAGTGTTTAGGCATGATAGTTATTGATAATGATGCTCCCTTCACTCACCGTGACGATGGACTCACTGGTGCCTTTTTTTTCTCCGTTGTTCACTTTACTTCACTTCTCACCTTCGACACTTGGAGGGAAAGTTTGTTTGATGACAACTTCTTCAGCTCCTTTTACCAAGCCTGTGAGGTGATATAAAAGGTCCTTTTTGTTGAAGATCTTACGTGGTTATTTGTCCAGTCAGTACCCTCTGTGCTTCTATTCCGTAGGTAGTTCCTTTTGGACGCGTTCCTGCCTCTTCTTTTGGAGCGGCAGATGTTCTTCGATATTTTTTCCCCTCTGATTCAGGTGGAGCAGACGTGAGTTGTGTTACTCCTTACTACATGCGCTCACAAACGCCACTGAGTGAGACCTTGTTTCTCTTCCCGCACTTTCTTTCTCTCTCTCTCTCTTTTCCTGACTCAGTCTTTCCTTCCTCTGACATAGGTCCTGTCCCCCTCCTGTTTTATCAGCCTGCCCTCCACACTGACTGTGATGTGTGAGTAAGGGGGCAGCTGTGGTATTTGGGGAAGGGGGTCTGTGTAGTGGGGGTGTCGTCTGGGAGGGGATTCTCTGATAAGTGAGTTTGTTGCATATGGGGTGGGGTGGGGAATATGTCCCAGGTTCTACGACTGGAGTGAGATCTTGACTTTCCGACCGGTGTTCCGAGGGTCCCACGCCCATGTCATGATCACATTCAGCTCCCACCCAGCGACACAAATCACCAATTGGCCATTCCTAATACTCATCATCTTAGGTCAAGTGATACATTCACCTCTCTCTTAATTTAAGAATAACTGTATCTGTTTTGGGAGATACAGAAACACCCATTATCTCATTTCAGCCCAGTGTAAATACCTTCAAAGTGCAGATAATTGCCATGATCTGATAAACTTAGTTTATTTTCATTTGGTTTTTACATTGTGGAAACTAAAAAGGGAGCCTAAGCTTTTCTGATATAATTGCATGAACGCAATCTAACTTCCTCATTCGTCTGGTAGTAGTACTCTAATGCTGGTTTAATGGACTGCCAAGCCAGCCTGTTACATAACATGCATTCTTATATCACACCCATGGACATATCTGCCCACACATTCCTCTGGCTGTAATCTAGGGAGTTAGCAGAGACAGATAAGACCCACAGGCCCCATGTCGGGCGAGCGGGGGGGGGGGGGGGGGGGCGGAGGGGAGTGCTTGGGGGTGGGGTGCAGGGTACCCCATGGGACAGGCCCAACAAGAACCATTTAAATCAGGCTGACCGGGCACCCCGTGAGAGGGCTGGCTAGCCGCTCCACAACGAAGCAAAATAAACTGTGTGTCCAAAAGTTCTGGGAGTCGCCTGAAAATCAGTGCCTGCTCATACATATGATTGCAATGTCTCCCCCTACCCCCTTAGGCGATGATGAGTGATGTGTGATGATTTTTCTGAGGGTTTTCGCCCCCTGGGGAAAGCATGCATCACTGTCTGCCATATGATTGCTTTACTCCAGGAGGGCACAGGGGAGAGCAAGGGAGCTGCACGATGAATCTCTGGGGGAGTTGTGCTGATAATGGGTGATGGTGGCAGAGATAGAGTGAGAGAGAGCGAGAGAGAGAGAGGGAGAGAGAGAGAGAGAGAGAGATGGGGGGGATGGGAGGTCTCTGTCTGGCCAACGTCAGTCTGGACAGTGTCGGGTTTGAGTCTGGCGGCCAACGAGGTGGTGGGGTTGTGGTGGATGAAAAACAGAACACAGGTTCTGATTGTGAGGGGGTGAATGAGAGAAAGGCATGAGAATTATGACCCACAGAGAAAAAAATCAACTACACGGGAGGGATAGGGAGAAAGAGAGAGAGGGGGGGAGAAAGAGAGAGAGGGTTAGAGAGAGAAAGACGGGATCACATTGATGATAAGAGAGCAGGTGGGATTTGAGTTCAAAGAGGGGGCTAAATTATTTCTTTTTCCCCTCTCTCCAGTATCAGCGTCTCTTGATGTTGCTGTTTATTTTCTCGTGCTGTTTTGGGAGGGGGGCACGTCTGGAGATGGATAAAGGCAAAAGAGGGCACCAGGGAGAAATGGATGGAAAGAGAAAAAAAAAGATTAAAAATATGCAGTCAGAGTGGGGGAATAGTGTGTGGAGGGAGGAAAGAGCACGGAAGGGATATCCTGAGCGAGTCACGGTGAAGGAAGGCCGGCTTTCCTGTCCTCGGAGCCAGGATATCCGTGGCCCGAACTGTCGGCCAAAGAGAGGTGTCCCTTAAATGTCCACCACCCCCCCACCCCAACCATATACCCCCCTACTCCCTGTTTCTGAGTTGTGCCAGGCTGTTGTCTAAGAGGAAATAATTGTCTTGAAAGAAAAAAAACAACATCCATTGAAGTCCAGTTGCTCTAATTGGCAGGAAGATAATCTGTCTGATCTGTAGTCGGTTATGTACAAAGCCTGAACAAACAGACATAGATCTATCAAAATGTTTTTATTTTTTTTATGTAATCAATAATCAAAACCACAGAGTGTTTAAGACAGGTCTGGCTCAGTTTGTCTTGTTGTGTGATTAGATTTCTGTACAAAAGTACAGCATAAATAAGGAGAAAAACGAGGTTTAATGCTACCTTGAAAAAACAAAGAAAATATTCATGAAGAGGCAACTGACACAAAATCTTTACCTCAGCACACACTCCACATTTTTTTTTCCGCTCTTGTGTGTTTGTATAATAATAATCATTATTATTACAACAATAATATTCATGATAATTGTCAGAATAGTAAAGCACGTTTACAATAATGTGTTTTAAAAGTTCAAAAGGAGGAGAAACAAATCTGAACCCATCTGTTACAGTACAAAGACATTCCATTCATAAATGAGTACTGACTCCGGTTCTAAGCACCAACCAGTAGAGAGTAAGCTATAGTTCTTCTCTTCAATCTATAGATCATTTACATGTCATTTCAGAGGGCGGGAGGGGGATGAAGCACCATTTAAAATCAGACTTCCCCCTCTTCTGCCTCGTGGACATGGACAATATAAAACTTAAAAAATCTGGCAATCCCATATTAAAAAGGAGCACCACGGATGTTTAATAAATACATACGGAAAACAAACAAACGAAACCCTGAAATAAATAACGACATACAATTCCGATTTTCAAACACAAAGGAGATCACTGATACTGTGAAAAGCAAATGAAAAAAAAAGCAGAAACTATCTTGAACATTAAAAGCATTGCAATGTGTGACAATCTCTGTTGGAGCAGGAATGATTTGGGATTATACAAAAGATCCACTACACACACACACACACACACACACACACACACACCCACACACACACACATGGTTTCTTTACACAAATGCAACTAAATCAGCCTTCAAGCAAACCCGTATCTTTTGAGAACTCGGAAAAACATAGATATATATTTCATATTCGTAATGCATTAGAAAAAAACTTCACTGTTCCATTGTTTTTATCTTTTTATCTAAATACAAGTCACAAGGCCAAAATGGTGTAATAATTCTAGGCTGTAAGAAAGAAGTCTATACCAGTACAATAAGAATAAATACAAAAAAATCTAATCAAAATAGCACCCAATGAAGAATATAAAAATCAAGGACAAAAAAAATGAAAGAAAAGAGCTTTATCACACTGTGAAAAGATCATCATCAAAAAGAATCGGAGCAACGCCATAGAGACCAACTCCCTCATAGACAAGGTGATTCCACAGATGTTACGCTAGCAAAAACACAGCTGCCTCGCCTCACTCACAGACACACAATAACCAGACCGGCCATGATTCTGTCAGATTTGCATAAGAGTAAATTAAAGAGTAAACTAGTACCTGAATAAATGCGCATGTTCGGCAACTTGTTTTTTTTGTTTTGTTTGTTTGTTTGTTTGTTTTCTTTTTGTCCTTACACCTTGTGTAATCACAGCAGTTCCCATTCGTAGTTTAAATAACCTGATATGAAATTCCAACACAAATTCACATTTTCTGTCCGAGTCCGGTATGCTAGCCGAGAGCAGGAATATCTTGTCCTTCCTATCATGCCCCAGATTGTTTCTGATGAAGTCGCTGGTAAAGAGGGGGGGGAAGACAATGGAGCTGAAGGTATCGTTTGCTGATGCTGTGCTCTTGTGTAAACACTACAGAGTAAACGTGCGTGTTTGTTTTGACTGGTTGCTCATGGAGACGGAACAGTAGTGGTTGTTAAGGGAGCAGGCATCAGAGCTGGAAGGATTTGGCTATGGCTGCTGAGGGGGGTCAAAAAGGTTCCTGCCTCACTTGGAGCAAGGTAAGGGAGCCTAAGACACACACAAACACACAAACACAAACACAGAGAGAAAGAGAGAGAGAGAGAGAGCATAAATAACGGGGTTAACAGTGTGAAAATTTTGTCATTGAGGGGTCTGCTCATCCCTTCCTCAGGTCAACATTCAGAGGCGTGTTTTCTTCAGTAGGTTTACATGTAGAGAAAGATTTAGAGTTGCAGCTGCCGTTGCCGTTGCCATTTGTGTAACACACGCATCCTTTGCAAGTACTGATAGTATTGTGTGCGTGTGTGTGTGTGTGTGTGTGTGTGTATGCATGTGTGTGTGTGTGTGTGTGTGTGTGTGTGTGTGTGTGTGTATGCATGTGTGTGTGTGTGTGTATATGCATGTGTGTGTGTGTGTATGCATGTGTGTGTGTGTGTGTGTGTGTGTGTATGCATGTGTGTGTGTGTGTGTGTGTGTGTGTGTGTGTGTATGCATGTGTATGTGTGTGTGTGTGTGTGTGTGTCTCTCACCACGTTGAAGCTGTCGTAGATGTTCATGAGCTCCTCGACACGGTACTGCTCCAGCACCACCACTCCGGTCATGCTGGGGCAGTGCTGGCGGGCGCAGTCCTCACAGTGCACCACGTACGTCTTCCTGTTGCTGCTCTCGCTCGTCACAAACAGCAGGCAGAACACCTCCAACTGCACACACGCACACGCACGCGCACGCGCACGCACACACACACACACACACACACACACACACACACAAGCACACACACACAAGCACAATGCATGGTCAGACACCCTGTAAACCAGTCTGAGTCCTATAGACATTGGGGTTGTGATTGCTGATAGTAAAACACAAGTTCAGTATGATATGATCTGGAGAATTGAAATCACCCTCTTGTGTTCTGCACAACTGGGCTGTATTCATAGTATTCTACCGAGTGCTGTGAATCAATAGAGTATAAAAGAAGACAACAAAACCGTGACCACTTTTATTTTGTGGAAAGATTTTCGAACTTCTAACAGAACTTAAGTGGTCATAAATACACCCCTAATTGAATGTAATGGACTATAACACACTGACCTGGCAAGCACTACTGATCACAGAGTAGGCCTATGGCCAACATGGTTGGTTGTAGGAAGGGATGCAGAGAACTACAATGTGCAACACCATGGGACAACACGTGCAAGGTTAGGAAATGTTCCAGAGAGACTCACATCACACTCGTTGCAGTAGTAGGCGGGTTCGTCCTTCACACGGCTCTGGTAGGAGATCTTGTTGCCCGTGGCGACCAGCTGGTCTCGCAGAATCTGGATATGCTTCATAGACTGAAGGAGGCAATGCCTGCGACAACATGACACAGAAAAGAGGCACACACAGGAAATGAGAGGAGGTGACGACAAACACTGGATGACATTTTAAGGCTGCACGCTGAAGGCCGCGTTAAATGTAGCTGTATTTGTTGGTGTTCAGCTGGTGTCTGCCTGTTGAGTAGAACTGAACCAGTTGTAAAGTACAACTGCGCTAAGCTAAGACGAAACCCGTTTGCCGTTTATCCACAAGGAAAATGTACGTATGTTATCTGTAGCATCTCTATCTGAAAGTCATTTAAACGCTCCTTCAGTTTCTAGGGCTGTGGTGAATTGACTGGGTTAAGCACTCAGTCTGTCAGTCACTAGCCCATTTATTCTGACATGGTTGTATCCTAATACACACACTAATCACACTTGGTACATAATACATTAATACTAAGTAACATGAACCAAACATAGTGCATTCTGAAAACAAACAAACAAACACACACACATACAAAATAATTAGATGGATGGAGACTCACTTGATCATTTTATGAGTGTCTGGGTCCGTAATCTTGATTGTGCGGGCCACATTCCAGGAGACGTGGATCATGGGAACAATGGACTTGACCTTTTTGACCTCGTTCCACTCAAATCGCTCCAGAGCCAGCTGGTATTGGTAGGCTGGGAGTAATCGAGACCAGGGAAGAGGAGAGAGTAAGAGGTCGCTGGAAGGCATCCATTTCCCAAGCCATAATCTCTACACTGGACGGCAGGCATTATAGCAGCAGGATTAACTAGGTCTTGCTAAGGGCTTTGTTACAAAAAACACTCTTTGAGAGTTTGGGGACTGACATTTATTACCAAGCAGCTCTGACCTGCTTTCTAAGGTACCAGTGGGTTTAAAGGTAGAGAGTAGAAAGAGAGATGGTAGAGATTTTGTAGTGGCTCTTAAAAGGTATGAAGTGACTCTTTTGCTGTAAATTAAAATAAGTACTTAGTACACTTGTTGAAGTCCTGCTCAGACTTGACTGGTCTGACATGCATGTTAATAATGTTTTTTTGTAAACATTTGATTTTGGTCCATTTTGATTTAAACCTCACTAAAGATGCAAACAAGTGTCTTTATGACAATTATATATCATTTATAGTTAAGCCTCCTTTGTCATGATGATGTACCACTTGGTTTTGAAGGGAAATTAACAAAATAAAACCCTATTCATATCAACTACTGATGTTTCAGTGTTGTGGCTGGAGAGAGTAAATCTGATTCATGGCCAGTCTGCGTGTGCCGCTTGTGTAACCTCCCCAGTAATTACTGCGCACGAGGGAATAGAGGAAGTGATTGACATGAAAGTCTTCTTATCGAGATTATGATGCCGAGATAAGAAGGCTGACAGAACATCCTAATACCCACTGCGCCTGCCCATACAAACACACCCACACACACTCACTCACACGCACACACACATACACACACGCACACATACACACACACATGCACACAGACACACACTCGCACACGGACACACACGCACACGCACACGCACACTCACACTCACACTCACACTCGCGCACGCGCACACGCACACGCACACGCACACACACACACACACACACTCACACTCACACTCACACTCACACACACACACACACACACTCACACACGCACACACGCACACACGCACACACACACTGTAGTCTTTCCCAGGTATTTGCTTCATTCATCTGTGACTCCATCTCACCAATGCTTTCACTCACAGTTTAGAGGGCCGACGTTCCAGGCGATGTTGTTGCACCAGCCCACGGCCTGGACCCAGTGCACGGTCCCAGCGTTGATCCACACCAGGTCGCCGGGCCGCTGGATGAAGCGGTACACTGGAATGTTGGACCGGTACAGGTCCTCCAGCACTGGCCACCAGGAGCCGGTCAGGTAGTCCACGCCATGCCTGGTAGAGAGGGAACGGGGGACAGAGGTGACAGAACACCATGTCACAATGGGGGAGTGCTCATGGGTATCAATCCTAATGGCACATATCAACAGACATACAGTATATACTATATACTATATACTATATACATTTACTACAGTCACAGTAAGGATTACATTATTGGTTCATGTAAGTATAGAGTATCAATGCGCTGTCACGTGTTGATAATTGATGTGTACTTGATGCTGTACTTAATAGTATTACTACAATGGAACAAGGTTACTGTAATGGCATTTGTTACAGAGAAACCTTGTTCAGACATGTTCAAAATGGAAGAAATTATTTGGCTATGGATTGTCACATGGATTGTCAGAAGTGGTGTTGCCTCCAGGGAGATGAATGATGTAACGATGTACTGATGAATGATGTAATGATGAAGCTGCTATCAGTAGGCTCTTACTTCTCACAGAAGTCATTGATGGCCGCCCAGTAGTGTTCATGGACAGCAAACCACTCGCAGTCTCCAGGGCCGATGTTTATGTTCACGGAGCAGAAGTTGTTGTTCTCCTGGTGACCTGAGAGAGGACACAACTGCACCTTTACTCATACAGCCACAGTTCAGCTAGCTTTTACCTCTTTCACACATGAACACAGACTCAAACACACAGCTCTCCCTCCCTCACTGTCTGTAATATGCAAGTGAGTCTCTCTCTCTCTCTCTCTCTCACACACACACACTCACACACACACACACACACTCACACTCACACACACACACTCACACTCACACTCACACACACACACACACTCACACTCACACACACACACTCACACACACTGACCTGGCGTGCGGCTGCCGGGCACCTTCATGTAGAGCTGCACGGTGTTCATGCCCAGGATGGTGTGGCCCACGTGGCTCAGCATGTTGCCGCTGGAGGCCACTCGCATGAAGGCCGGCAGCTTCAGCAGCTCCTGGAGCTGGGGCTTCCACCTAAGGGTCACCCACAACATGAATCAATAACGGCTCTCACCATCCCAATGCAATACTGTGGTGGGGCGATATGGCTCAGGGTATCCCTGTTGTATTAGTCAGAGCATCAGGGGAAAATCTACTGAACATCCTACCTTCAATATTTTTGGCATTAAATAGACAGATCTTTTTTTTAAAGAATTGCTGCTGATTTCTAAAATTTACTTTTTATGTATAAACGATAGAACTTTAATCAGTTCTGCTTTTTGGCTGCTCTGGCGTCATGTTTGTGTTTGTATTGCACATAATTTCCCAGTGTTGACTTTTCGGAAAATGTGTACGGCGACAGAGGCAAATAAAGAGTTCTTGCTAAATATGAAGAAGACCATCAGCAGAACCGACTCCAGACTGGAAGCCAGTCTGTTTCTGGTCTACCCTGGAAATTCAAGAGTTGTAGCAGGGAGAAAAGTAGAATAGCAAAGATGGGGGGAAGAGACAAGAGGTCGTAAAACAGATACAGAATAAAGACCTCAATACCCACACAGTGGAATGCTACAAGCAAAGAGCATGTTTTCCATACATATTCTGAGCCTGTTAAATGCTTAGAAAAACATGCCTTAGTTTCAGGACATAGCTGAAGTTTAACAGTGGATTTGGTTATACTGGATACAGCAAAGTGAGTATTTCAATAAACTTTGTAGCATATGAAAGTAGAATAATGTACTTATATACTGTACCTGTACTTACAGGCACTGTATTTACACAATATTTACACATACCCAAAAACGTGTCTTATGTGTGACATCAAATGTTACGCCATTCTGATGCAACATACTTCTTGGTTATAACCCCCACTACACTAACACACAGGTCAGAATTCATGTCACCAGCTTTACCTCTTAGGGTCCGAGAGGTCGATGTTGGTGCCAAATTTGATGATCTTTCCAGTTGGTTTCTGATCAGAGCTGGAAAAAAATACAGGTGTTTTTTATTTTATTTTTATTAAATTCCAAAGTGGCAAACTCAGTAGATGACAGAAGATGTGTGGGCCAACATTGCTATGCTGCAGTATATTCCTAGTGTGCATGTAATCACTGGGCACACAGGTCCTCACCTGGCATTAGTGACCCCGGGGGCTGGGATGGATGCAGAGCCGGAGGAAGAAGGCTTCTTTTCTTCATCCTCATCCTCACTGTCCTTCTCCTCCTGTGAAGTGCAACAGATTATATAGGCTCTGTATTCTAGGCATGTTTTAGGATGTGTGTGTTTGTATACATGGTACTTGGCGATGTGTGTGTGTGTGTGGGTGTGTTTACCAGCAGATTCTCCTGGAAGCTGAAGGCCTGATACTGGGCGTACTTGGCTATGGTGGTGGTGTGTGCGTGTGTGTGTGTGTGAGTGAGAGTGTGTGTGTGAGTGTGTGTGTGTGTGTGTGTGTGTCCTCACCTGCAGGCTCTCCTGGAAGCTGGAGGCCTGATACTGGGCGTACTTGGCGATGGTGGTGTGGGAGCGGCTGCTCTCACAGGGCCAGGTCTGGGCGGAGCCGCTGGGGTTCCAGTTCTCATCGGCGGGCTGCTGCACCTGCGTGCGCACCTCCACCGAATGCTCCGCATTCGCCTCCACCAGGGACTTAGTGGAGAACAGCCCCAGGTCTGCGGAAGGGTGGGGGAAGAAGGGAGGAAGGGTGATGAGAACGATAGAGATGAGGAGTAAACAACAACAAGGACATGGGGGAAATGACAAACGAAAAGAAAAAAAAAGAATAGTTACAGGGAAGGAAAAAAAGGAGATATGCAAGGGGGGTGAGGAGAAGTGGATATGAAGAGGCGTGGGAAGAGAAGCTCTGTGGGTTCTCCCTTACGAACTTCCACCTGAGCCGGGGTCCTACGGGCTATACAGCTCACCTGTGCTGCTGTAGCTGCTATCTTGCTATCTTTGAGCAGGTTCATGTTTCAATGTATGTGATCCACCTGTATGTGTGTGTGTGGGTGTACATTTGTGTGTGTGTGTGTGTGTGTGTGTGTGTGTGTGAGAGAGTGTGTGTGTGTGTGTGTGTGTGAGAGAGAAAGAGAGATGACTCACTGAGGCGTAGAGAACCTGCCAGGCCTCTGATGACAGTGACGGGGTTTTTGGGGTCGCAACAGAACTGCAGGAGCACGGGGGAGAAGGCGTCCCTCTTACTCTCCAGCTGAATACAGTGCACACACACACACACACACACACACACACACACACACACACACACACACACACACACACACACACACACACACACACACACACACACACACACACACACACACACACACACACACACACACACACACACACACACACAAAGACAGGGCACAGCATGCTGTCAGCAAAGCCTTTCATCAGCAGCACGCACAAACACTCCCAACAGTACCAGCTGAGCCACCACTGTTGCCATAGGGGACCAAATGAGACAGATAAACAGCTACCGACTAAGGGCTCAACACGATCACCCCTCAGGCGTAAACACAGAGATTCAAAACAAAGCAAAATTAAAACAGGAGGTCATTGAAACTACACTCAATCACCTGCAGTTCACTTCTAGGGGTATTTCACTTTACCAAGTAGGAGTATAAAGTTATAACAGGTGTGCACCGTTTCAGCTAAACATGTTTGTGGACAAAACCGTTTTTCAAGTATGAATGACTTCACATCTTACAGTTCTCTTTTTTCTGATATGTAATGTAATGCAGTGGCATGCAAAGGTGGATCTCCAGCATTTTCAGACATTTCTGTCACCACAAGTGACTGACTGATTAGTCCATCTATGTGGGATCTGGCGTTATGGTGGTTAGGGAGGCTTACATAAATGCTTGGTGTGGGGGGGTTGAGCTTCTCCCGAGGAATGGGGGTTTCAGTGGAGAGGACAGGCTTCACTGAGAAGGCAGGGAGCAGATAGGACTCACGGAACTTCCCCTTCACACACGTACTCCTGTGGTGCACAAAAACAGAGACAGAAACGATCAATGACCTTTGGATGACCTTGAGGTTGACATTTGCTGAGGTACATGGTCTGGCCTTGGATGAGCTATGTTCGTAAACACAGCGCCACGGAATGCCTGTGTTCATCATGACATCTCATCCCATTATTGGGTTCACGATTAAAATGGACACTAGCTCACCCGAGACAGGGCCTTAATGCACATTATTCCCCCATCGTTTGGTTCAGTTTAATGCATTCCTATTTTCTCATCTTACCCTCCTCTACCTCTCCCCCTAGCTTTTTTCCCTTCCCCGCTCTCCCTTTCCTCTAATTCCACTCACTTGCAGGCTTTGATGACCTCCTCAGCCGTGTTCTTAATACTGATATCTGACAGCGGGATCCTCTTCTTCTCCAGCTCGGAGGCGATGAAGGTGCTCCGCTCTCCGCTCTCCACCTTGATCAGGCGAATCTTCAGCTCCTTCAGCGGCGCGATGGACAGGGCCTGCAGCTTGAGGAAGTCCGCCCTCCCCAGGCCAACAGGAAAGCGGATTTGGGGAGGAGCCGTGGAAGAAGAGGTGGAAGTGGAGGTGTTTGTGATTGTAGTGGCTGCCGCTGTTGTCGATGTAGTTACTGATATTGTCGATGATGGTGATGATGATGGTGATGGTGGTGATGATGGTGATGATGGTGATGACACTGATGATGACGATGACGACACTGATGCAACAGTTGCTGCTTTGGCTGTTGTGGTGATGGAGTTGCAGACTGTGGTGGATGTTTTGGCCTCCACCTTCTCTAGCTCTTTGCTTTTCTTTTCAATGGGAGGTGGTTCTGTTTTATCACTAGTAACTGCTTGACTTTTCTCATGGACCTTCCGGACCTTCTCTCCTTTGCTCTGGTGGTTGGTGTCCTCAGGAACTTTTGAGTTAGTCTTGTTCTCCTTTGACTGTTTGGAGGGCCAAACAGGGGCAGACTTTGACGAGGAAGGGCAAGTGGAAATAGTGGACGTTTTATTCTCTCCTTCACTCCTCTCTCTTGGTTTCTTTGTCTCCTTATGCTGATCCACCTTTCTGGTCTCTCGCTTCATTTTCAGGCTACTCTCTCGCTCTTTCTCATCTCTCTTCTGGCACTTCAGTCCATCTCGCCCTTTCTTGATCTGTTCGTTTGTGTCCTCAGCTTTTTTCTCCTTTTTCCTCTCTTTCCTCTCCACCTCTTGTGTGGCCTTGCTGCTAGTCACAGCGGAGGTGGCATGTTGGCTCACCCGATCATCACAGTTGTGGTTCAGCTTGCTCTGTTTTGAAGGCTTCTTCACACTCGCCTTTGAGGCCTTCTCAGGAGATAGCTGCAAAGACTTTTTCTCCGAGTCTGGATTGTCCACCTGGTCGTGATCCGTCTTCAGCTTGCTTTCAGAAAGATCTGGTCTTCCCTGCAGCAAATGTCTCTTTGAGTCTCTCTCTTCATCCGACGTCGGCTCTGACTGCAGTTGGGGTTGAGGTGTCTGGTCTGAGGTAGACTGGTTGGAGAGCGTCGTGGATGCAGTCTGTTGTTCCTGGCAGTGGATTTCAGAGCCCAAAGACAGTGAAGAGGAGTACTTCACCCCAACGAGAGCACTGGGGGGTGGACGCCCAAATGGGCCTCCTCTGTACGTATACCTATGGTTACCCAAGATGGAAGCAAGTGATTTGAACATGTCTCCTATGCCTGTCTGGTGCAGGTGTGGACGTCGCGGAGGCTGAGAACTCGATGCATCCCCACCACTATTGTCCTTCTGCTCTGCTTCCTCTTCCTCGGCATCGTCTTCCTCCATCTCCTTGGGCGGGTCCGTGACACCATACAGCCTGGCCAGGTCACTGTGGCGGAGGTCGGTGCCTGACTCGGCCCTCGCGTCCACTGGGATGACGTCTTCACAGGGCGACGGACAGAGGGGGCTTGATGTCGGGCTGGGCTGCAGCACCGGCCGGCGCATGATGATCTTCTCCTCCTCCATCACGTCCTCGTCATCGTCGCTCAGCACGGACACGGGGGAGCCTTGCAGGCTGAGGATGGGGGGGCTGCCCGGAGGCTCATTGCCCAGGTCGTCGTCGCTACAAGCCCCCAAGGCAGGTTGCAGCTCTGGGGCCTCTGGGCGGGGAGCTGTCTTCTCCTCTCTGCTGCTGGGTGGGTCTGACATGGAGGGAGGGCGGTGTGTGCGTCCTTCTGAGCTGTTCTCACTGCTGGTGGGCTTCCGGGCTTTGCTGCCGCTGCTGGTTTGGGAGGAGTCCTTCACAGGGAGGTGTGGTCTCTCTGCGACCCTTTTACGGGTGGTGTCTTTGGATGAGTGTGGTGGCAAACGGCTGCTGTGATTGGCTGGTGGTGCCCTGTGGGGGAGGGTAAGCCCTGAGGTATTTGCAGTGATTGGCTGGTGTTGGCTGGTGACCCCGCCCCTACTGCCCCTCTCTTTTTGCTTGGGTTTCCCATGATTCTCAGACGACATATGATTGGCTGATGGCTGACTGGGCAACGCCTGCTGGTTGACTGCGACGGGTCTGGGCTTGGCTGTCACTGTGGATTCTGCACAGGGTTTCCGTGGAGACTCTGAGGGTTCTTTCTTCACTTGCTCCAGTCTGTCTTTCCATGAGCTCTTCTTCTCCTTCCTGCTCTCCTCTTTACTGCTCTTTCTCTTTAGCTTCCTCAGTTTCCCCTCCTCTCCCTTTCTGGACAAATTCTTCTCGCCTTGTTTTTCCTCTCTCCCCTTTCTCTTTTTCCTCTCTTCTAACTTTCTCTCCGCTGTCTCCTTCCCCCCTTCGTGAGCCTTTCTCTCTCTCCTCCTCTTCCGATGTCTCTCTTCTCTGTGCCTCTTCTCTATGCGGCTGTGTTTGCTCGCCTCTGTTTCCGGCACGGCCCCTACCTCTCCAGGACTCTGTTCACCACAAGAGCCACTCAGGGTGACCTGGGCTTTTGACCTCTCACCCCTGGGGTTGAATTCAGCGAGTGTGTAGGGGCAGTGGGAGGTAGGGTCTGAGTCCTTCATCGCTGGTGAGGGAGGAGTAGAGTCTGGGCTCTCATGATGCTGCTCTGACACTGGTGATGGTGGTGATGACAACGGTGATGGTGATGACAATGGTGATGGTGATCTTGCTCTGTTGCTTCTGGGCGTTATGGGAGATTTCGGCCTGGGGCCTCTCTGGCTATCTTCACCCTTGCACGTGGCCTCTGAGCTGGAGGGCGGGTGATGGGGTTTGGGGGAGGCGGTGGTGGTGGTGGTGCTCTGCCTGGGGACGATGGGAGCTCTCCCGTGCTGCTGATCCCGCTCTGAACCATGGCTGCCATGCTCCTGCACATGAAAATAACAACAAGACACAAGAGGTTCACCATCACACTTTATACCTTGAAAAAGACACTTTAAAAGACTAAAGAGCAAGTATGGATTACTTATGGAAACATCCATTCTTCATTGTCTCCTCAAGTTAGAACTAGGCACAGTAGGAACAGGTTTGTTACTGCAACTGACTGCTAGCAAGCTGTCATCTGACTCTTTCTATAATTCTGGAGGCTAATGAGACCAGTGTGCAATCTCTCAGCTTGATCATTTAGAGACAGGGAGGTGACAGTTTGAAGTGTGAATTACCTACGTATGTGACACACCACACTGAGAGGCATTTTGTATTCTGCATCTGTCCGTGTGTGTGTGTGTGTGTGTGTGTGTGTGTGTGTGTGTGTATGAGTGTGTAAAATATTGAAAATGATCATGAAAATGAAGATGATAATGAAATGCTGCAAAGGAAATAATTCCAAAGGTGAATAATTATTCCAGAGAGTTATAGCTGATGGCCTACTGTACACATATTAGCTGTAATGAGGGCTTGATAGCTTAAACAATTAGAGAGCTGGCATAAATCATTTGGGAATTCCATGATTAAACAACAGACATGAACTGACTGGAATTCAATTGAACTGAATTAACTTGATTAAGAGGTGCACTCCCCAGGTGCATGTGTGTGTGTGTGTGTGTGTGTGTGTGTGTGTGTGTGTGTGTGTGTGTGTGTGTGTGTGTGTGTGTGTGTGTGTGTGTGTGTGTGTGTGTGTATGTAGTATGTAGTATGTCTGCGAGCACACACACTGGTCTGACCCTCACCGGAGTGTGCTTGCCGTGCCGTGTCTGTGCTCTCCCGTCCTCTCGTGGGGGTGTGCATCCGTGCTGCTGCCTCTGCCTCTGCTGTGGGGCTCCAGTGTGGAGACTACTGAGGTCGCCCGCGGGCCTCCGAGGTGGGGTGTGTGGGGGTGGGGGCTGGGATTGATGGAGGTGGTGGTGGTGGTGCTGCTGCTGCTGGGGAATGTGACTGTAAGGCACGCTGGTGGAGTCTGCTGGTGAGGAGGGGCCCTGGCGATGATCACAGGTCCCTTTGGGTCCTCGATGCGGGGGACGGCTGTGGCTGTGCTGGCTGGAGGAGGGTGGGTGGTGGTTGTGGTGGTGATGGTGGCGCTGTGGGCGGTGGGGGTAACCCTGGGAGGGGTGCTTGCTGGAGTGGAAGCCTTGGGCTGGGGCACAGAGGGAGGGTGGGGTGTCCATGGTGTATGGGTGGCTTCTATGGGCATGGCCATTCATGTCTGATTTACTGGGTTCCTGATATGGGACGACAAGTGGAGATAAAACAAACATTAATTAACACAAATACAGGACACTAAAATGACCTTGAAATGACCTTGTCATATCTGATCATATCAACATTACAATGTAATTAAAAATAAACCATTCAACAGCATCTGAAGATCCATAACTAAAGTGAAAGGCTTACTTTTGAAGACCCTTACACCAACAACTGCACTTAACCTGAAACTGTACTTGACCCGAACGTATACATTAGGTTGACCCAGTTTATACTTGATATTGACCCCGTTCACGGACACCGGTAGTTGTCCACTATGCTGTGCCTAATGCTGACAGCTGAAGTTGAAGCTGATGGTAAACCCAGGCTGTGTCTCTCACCTGGTAGTCCGCTGGGGAGCTCCTGCTGTTGACCTGCGTCCAGGGCGCGCCACTGCGGTAGGGAGGGCTCCAGGTGGGCGAAGTGTGAGAGCGGGCCCGGGGCGGCGGCTGGGATGGACCCGGAAAATGCTTCATCCTGGGACGGAAAGCCTGCGGAAGGAGAAGAGGGTGGAGAGATGATTTTCTGCGCAGGGGCTCAGGTGGAATATGGTTTAGGTATTTAGCAGATGCTTTAGTCCGACGGATTTGCGAGGGGGAGGAGCACTGAGGTGAAGGAGGTGGGGAGGAACCCCACCAAACAACCTGCCAGATAAGCAAATCTAGTACTTGATAAGCCATCGCTGGCATAACTACTATATCACAGACTTAACTGCAGAAAAAGCCCTTCCACTGTATTCCTGGACAACATTAGTGTGTTAACTATCTCTACAATTTCAGTGGACTACATCCACAGTGTTTGGCATTTCTCCCCCCTGGGCAATGCTTGAGATGACCAGTGGGGGGAGCTGTCCTGCAACCAGAGATATTTCACAAAGAGAGGTCAGGGGAACATGTTAAGGGCAACCACATGACATTGAGTAAACCCCTGAGACTAATCAGCTAATCTCATTGATAGGGATGAGGACACGTCTTGATCAGACAACGTGTTGCATGCACTCTTAAAACGAGCATAAGACTGATATTAAGTTCTATATAATATGTAATATGTAAAATATGTACAATATGAGTGATTCAGTACACTCAAATTCAGTATATATGTAATTACACACAATATTGATGTATGTTTTAATAAAACTTCATGCTCCTTTTCAATGACTTGTTTAGGAGGCACAAATCCAAAATAATTTGATAAGGGTAAATTGGTATTGGTAATAGTTTTGATATTGGTAAAATGTGAAAGTGTGCAAAGTAGAAATAATGTTACAAGAATATGAACCTTCCCAATACAGTGCAGTGATATTAAACCACAGCCAGCACCAAACTGACTTATTTATTATTGATTATTGGGTTATTGATTTGAAAAACTAGACCTGCTTAGTTAAACTGAGACTGATGTGGGATCAGACCTGCTCAGAGTTGGTGTACTTGCTCTTCTTCCTGGGGCAGTCATCACGGGGGGGCAGGGAGTGGTGTTGCGGGGAGCCGCGCTGCGCTGCCATCTCTGGGTGGGAGGGGACCGGACGCTTCAGGGAGCCCCCCGCGGCCTTCTCTGGGAAGACCCGGGACTGGATGGGCGCCTGGGACCATCTCTCCGCTGGCGGGGGACGCAACTTAGGGTGGTGCTGCTGCGGCGGCGGTGGGGGACCTCCATACTGTGAGATGGTGGGATAAAAGAAAGAGAGAGAGAGAGAGAGAGAGAGAGAGAGAAGGGAACAGGAAACATAGAAAGACACATGATAAAAAAAGAGAGAATTGGAGATAGCGGGAATAAGTGTGGGTGTTGTGAGAAAAAGAAAAGACACACAAGGAGAGAGAGACGGGGAGAGTAAAAGCACAACCAAAAATAAATGAGAAAGAGAGAGAGGGCAGGAAGGTGGGCAGGAGAGAAAGATAGAACAGTTTAGTCAGAATCGCTTGTTGAGTCAAATAAGTAGTGTTGAGTCAGGCACTTTCCTATAAATACTGAGAAATAACTATTGGCTCCATGCTCAGCCTGACTAAATAAACGGTCTTCTCTATATACTCAACACGTTGGTTAATATAATACGATTGGAAACACCTCATCATTCACATCTCAGCACTATTTACTTTTAGGATGCATGTGATGACTTGCACCTCTGTAATCTAGCTGACAATGACAAACAGCATTTGTTAAGTTTTGAGACAAACATATAGTTAAGACGGAGCAACTCAAGACTGAAGACAGGGCAGTGAATGGAAGAATGGAAGAGGAGTCTGTCTGTGAGTGGAGCTGAATGGACGTGTACCCGCGGCAGAGGATGGCTGTGGCTGCTGGAGCTGGACAGGTGGCCTCCTGACCCCATGCCATAGCTGCTGCTGCTGCTGGGGCACTCGGGGTTCCTCCGTGGGACGTGGGGCTCGTAGCGGGACTCCCAAGGCTGGGGAGGCCTCTGATCCCTCTGGGGGTGCTGGGGTACACGGTCACCGAAGGCGCCCATTCCAATGGGCCTAGAGAGGGAGAGAGATAGAGAGAGATATATATATATATATATATATATATATAGAGAGAGAGAGAGAGAGAGAGAGAGAGAGAGAGAGAAAGATAAAGGGCAGGGTGAATCTTGTCCATGTTGGGTGATACTGATGATAGGAAAGCATGCGGTATGTAAAGGGATAAAGACTGCTATCCACATGGATTTATCTTCCCCTTCCTCTTGTCCATCCAGAACATTATTCAGCTGTAAGCATCTTAACATCCACTGTTTATGTACTGACTGCTCAATATACTTCAACTCTTATATTTTAAAGTAACAACCATGATTGATGTGTCTAAGGAGCACATGTGTGGTAGAATTATTTATGTCAGTCTTCAACAATGACATTCACATAACTGCAGGTCCATGCTATACTACTGTGCATGTCTAGGAATGACGAGCATGCTGACACAGATATCTACTTACCGGTCATTGTGAGCTTTGCTTGGATGGGTCCTTCCTGTCATGTGATTTTGAGAGGGATGATGGGACTGGTATATTCCCCCATTGCATCTGCGCAAAAGAGAAAATGTCCCTCTTACTATCACCACTGTAAAAACTCACATTGACTCTATTGGTTGTTCCGGAATAATCCTAGAGCTTGTGATTGGTTACCTGGAGGGGCGAGCCCAGTGTCGATTGGTCACTGGTGCCCATGGTGCTCGGTTCAGTCCGGCCGAGGGGAAGGAGTCCCATGTGTTGCGGCCTGACGACTGCTCTGTTGTGTGATACATCCAGCCTAGGAAATACACACACACACACACACACACACACACATAATGGATATACACGTTCAAACATAAATGTATATGAACACACAAACACTGACACATGCCCCAGCACACACACACACACAGAGCTCAGAGACAAAGATACTAAATCCAAGTGGACTTACCACACTGCTGCGTCTCTGAAACCCTCCACTGTAAGACTGAGAAGTTGCAACAGCACCAGCCTTATTGCAGCTTCAGGTCTACCTGAAAACAAGAGAGACAAACACACCCAGTCGAATGAGCACAGCAGTGTCTTCCATCTTAGCAGGCTGTCAGAATACTGGTATAGCATTTTGGTGACACTGGTGACCAGTGAATTTGTAAGGAGGGAAGGAGCTGACATAATTAAAGAGGGTGGGATAATGAACGTACTGTTTACAGTTTAATGAAAAGCCTGCTTAGAAAGTATCAGACCACCAATGAAAAAAGGGAAACAGAGAGAGACATAGAGGTAAACATTGAAGGAAAAGCAGAGCGATCTAGAAAAAGAAGAGAGAGAGAGAGAGAGAGAGAGAGAGAGAGAGAGAGAGAGAGAGAGAGAGAGAGAGCAAGGAGCCGGTATCTAAAAGAGGCAATGGAAAACACACCTAATAGAGGTAGTAACACTAAAGACTTAACTGGAATGCCACCCTTCAGTGTGTTTTGCACATAGCTGATCCAATTGCATTTAACACATCTTACACAGCATTGCTATTGGTGCAATGTAACACTAAATGTTACAGCAGGCTTCAACTGCCACATGGCCAAAGGGTTTCCCAACAAAGCACGCAGAGCAGGTTTCCAAGGAGACGGCAACAAGCACGCCATGCTGTTTTAGTTACTGTACGGATGGAATTACAAGCACAGGAAAGGACAATGACATCATTCCTTTTAGATCAGGGCAAAGACTGTTGCTCTGTTACTGGTCAGTCTGTACTCACTGGCTTTTTGAAACTCTCAAGCTCAGGGAAACATGATCCTGTAGCGACCTAAACACGTCACCATCACAACCCGCACTGAGGTAAACAAACGGAGGTCCCCTCTCAGCGATGTATGTATGTGCAAACATAGCCTTCTACTCTCTCTGTGTCTCTCAATAGCCCAAGGCTTATCAGTCCCAACACCCATGCTCATAACTTAAGCCACACCCACTAGGCACACGTTTATCAGGGGGAGAAGGCCAGCCGCAGAGGAAGAGGCACATACTGATACACACACACACACACACACACACACACACACACACACACACACACACACACACACACACACACACACACACACACACACACACAGGCTTTCTCTCTGGTACCAGTGAGCTACTGCTACTGGGAAGCGCTACACACAGAGCTACAGCTTCTTTGGTGTTCCACACAGTCCTGATACAAATATGCATTGAATGCCCATACACAGAGACAGGCAGAGGACCACTGTATTTGCAGACAATGAGAACACACTACATCTGTGATCACAGAGAACAAAGTCCCAATGGAGTCCCACAAGCCCACTATTTATAAACTGGATTTGTGTGAAAATATGTGCACATCTGTGGTTATCCAGTGTAGAGAGCAGGGGTGGTGTGTGTGTGTGGGGGGGGGGGGCAGCCAGTGGTTCAGCCCACAAAAACATAACTCCAGTGCGTGGCAGACAACGAGCGACCTCTTCTCCGGCGGGTCGCGTCGGGACAGTCACTCCTACGGGAGACTCCTTGGCAGGTTCACGTGACTCATCAAGCTCTGTATGTAATTACAGCTTCACTCACTTCCCTGCAGGTCCGTGTTTACGGGGCTCGATCCGAGGGCCGATGCCTCTACATGCCCTGACCCGACACCGCAATGCCCAGACGAGCCAAAGGGAAAAGGGGAAAAGAAGCCAAGCGAGCGATTTAGAAACTCGAAAGCCAACTCAAACAAATGCTCCCCCCTTCCCATGCTGTGTGTTCTCCGCAATCCCTCTCTGTGAGCACGTGCGTGTGTGCCGCTCTGGCCAGGACGGTTGATTGACAGGCCTTATCCTGATTGGTTGGACACCTGCTCGTTCTGATTGGATGGTTATTAGAGGAGTATTGTCACGGTCACTGAAGGTCAGGAGGTCACAAAGGTAGGTATTCAGTGCAGAGGCAAACACTACCACGTTGATACCTGCCAAAATGTGAGGAGAACTAGGTCATGTATTACAAAAAGCCGTCTATTGAAATTGTTGACCGGGTGACTGAACTGAAAAACAGTTCATATGCTATTTGACTGGCTTTAGGGTAAATCTCCGGAGTGTTGAATGAATGTCTTTGTCAGCATAACTGTCGGTAAACAAAACTGCCAATCTTAGAACAGTGCTCTTAGTGTAGTAGCTTTTTTTGAGGCACTAAAAAACAACATTGTTGTTAGTGTTTTAAATTTTCACTAAGAAACTGTGAAATGTCAGTTCAGGCAAGTCGAAACAGGCTTGCAACTACTGACTGCTTACCTTGTATGAACTACAGCACATGCAAAGGCTAACATGTAAAATGCAATTGTACATTTCACCAGTCCTGTTCTTTCCTTCTCATATTACAGCAACCTGTTCGGTCAAACCGATGCTGGCCATTTCTGCTGCACACCTGTGGTAAATGTCTGTCCCATCTCTAGTTTGCCAGGATGGACCACCCACAGATACCCAGAAACAGTGTTTTGTACATGTGCCTATGCTATATGCAGTGTTCTGTACATGTGTCTATGCTATATGCAGTGTTCTGTACATGTGTCTATGCTATATGCAGTGTTCTGTACATGTGTCTGTGCTATATGCAGTGTTCTGCAGTTGCAGAGTCTGCAGTATCTTTTAGACCAGGCACCTGTGAGCTATTACTTGAGGCACACACACCATAGTACTTGCGCTCCAATTTTACACCAAACCATATGGATTCATGGACTCAAGGGTATGAAGCACTGCGTCAAGCACGGGTCGATTTTTTTTTACTAGCGTCTTCTCCAATTCCCTTGACTTTCTTAAGGCCATACATTCCTCTTTTACACACATTGGGCTGCAATAGGCTGTGTGTGCCATTTAAAGCTAACCACACACACACACACACTCACACAGACACAGACACTCACGTGCACACACACGCACGTATGCACACACGCGTATGCACACACACACACACACACACACACACACACACAGCCTCCAAAGATGTAGCCTCCAAAGATGGAAACCTCAAGTGCTGTGTCAAGGAAAAACAAGTCCTTTGTTGAGCAACACCAGACAAAGGCAAAGCCAGGGAACGGTTCCTCCACCAGCCGGTTACTGCTTCATGTTCTGGCCTACCGCATGGTGGGGCATCTCTCCTCTGCACGCGTCACTACACCATGAACTAGACACATGTGGCGAGACATCACCATGGCAACAGCGCCGCAAACATGCAGCACCTTGTGATGGGAGGCTGCTGATGGGGCTGAAAGGAAGTGGCTGTGCCTTCCTGTGGAAAAGACTGCATCTCACATGCCCTTGTAGCCATGACCTCATCTCTACACTTATCTCACCATACACACACAGATGTACACACACACACACACACACACACACACACGCACACACATGCATACACCACATTCACAATCGTGCACACACATATGCACACTTTCATACATTCAGACACACACACACACACACACACACACACAACAATTTGTATACACATCTATACAAATACACATATGCAAACATATAAACACACATACACCCTTTCACAACCCAATTACACAACTCACAGTTGAGCATATCAAAGAACATCTCATCTCAGGCTTTCAGAGAGTTTTTCATATCAACCGTGCACCTCAACTGACCGGGCGCACAGATGAATACAGCAAACCCACCCCATATGTAAATGAGGCATGAATGATGAACTTATACATTCATATGAGTAATGATTTGGCTTTGCTGCTGCTTTGCTTCTGCTGAATACACTGAGTGGTATCCCCATTCATATCTGCTCTTG